>NC_063180.1:11813796-12119071 GCF_023159225.1 Perognathus longimembris pacificus
ACCTGATATCAACAGCAGGCTTAAATATAAACCTGTTTCTCTACTTCTATTGTTCTGAGATTGTTTTTCATTACAATGCCAGTAGACTAAAGTGATAGGACACTTTTAATACATAATCAGTAAAAACCAATAGCAGAAATGGAAAACCCGAAATGCTAGAAATACTGAAGAATTGCAAATAGGGACAATTTAAATAATAAATATACAAAATAAATTAGCTCTCCATTACTAAATAATAGGAGAAATAAAAAAATTTAAGGTATCTGATTCATAATAACAAGACCTCAAAATAAAATCCCTTAACAATAACTTTATTAAAAAGAATCTAGATTGACAAGAATAAAGTTGTATAAACCTGTGGTGATGTAGGAAGTCTTAAATAAAGAGTGTGAAAGCTATTTTGTTTTTGGGTACAGAAATCCAATTTTGTATCCTGTCAGCTCTCCATATACCCATCAATATACTTAACATATGCTCCAAAAAATTTCCAATGTATGTGTATTTATGTCTGTTTCTCTCTCTGTCTGCATTTGTATTTAATTTTAGAGAGTGTCAAAATATTTTAAAATATATCTAGGAGAATGAAAATTTAAGAAGAGCCAAGTACATTGTGCAAAAGAAAAGTAGTGGGAGACTATTCACCCTAAATAACACTGAAATATTAAATAAAACAATATTACAATAGATTCTGTAGGCAAAGGACTGGAGTAAATCACTGGAAAATAATTTTTGAATGTCTAAATAAAACCAAGACATATTGACAATTAGAATATGAGAAAGCATTTCAAATAAACAGTGAAAGGTGATTTATTCAATAACTGACCATCATTGGGTAATAAAAATTTGTTTCCCAGAATTCCAGAGGGACCAAAGATATAAATGTGAAACCATTTAAGGAGAAGATTTATAAGTGTGACCAACAAGTAAATAGATTATATCACAACTTAAAAACAAACAAAAACAACACTGGTATGATTAAAAAAAAAACAATACTGGAGAGTCTAGAACTGGTGGCTCACACCTGTAATCCTAGTTACACAGGAGGCTGAGATTTGAGGATCATGGTTCAAAGCCATCTGGTATTGTAAAGTTCATAAAACTCTCATCTCCAGTTTTCCAGCAGCAAAATCTGGAAGTGCTGTGGTTCAAGTGGTAGTGTGCTAGCCTTGAGCAAAAGAAGCTTAGGGACAACCCCTAGGACCTGACTCCATGCCCCAGAACCAGTATAAGAAAAAGAAAAGTAAAAGTAAAACAAAGAAAGAAAGCTTAAGAACAAATGAAAATTGTGTTAACAGTATTTTGAACATAATTACAAAAATATACAATTTAAAAAAACCATAATCCTCATACTGCAAAAGGATGAGGAGAAAAAATATGGATATAGAAGGAAATATTAAAAGTAATGAAATATATGGAAACAATTTTCTCCTTAACAATTAGCTAATTCCAATCAGAGATAATATATGTTTCAGAGTTGCAAATATTCCAGTAGTGATTTAGCAAACGTTTCTGAGTATAATGATAAAATATATGCTCTTACACTTTCAGAGAAAGATTAAATTAGCACCAACCACCTTGGAAAACAGTTTAGTCTTACCTGTTGAAATTTAAAGAGGAAAACGTCATTTGCCTAGCATTTGCAACTCTAAGATTTTAATTATACATATTCACAAGGCAATATGTTAGAAATGAACTTCACAAGTTGGGGAGCAGATTGGGAGAACGAAAGTTGTTTATTTCATTTCCAGCATATTGTCTAGTGAGTTTCACTGCTGACTTGTTTTGCCCTCTCTCCCACTGTTTGTGTGATTCTCCTTCCCCTCCGCAAATCACGTAAGTTTACATATAAGACAAATGGTTCAGAAATTAAAAAAAGCAGTAACAGAAATGAATAATCCAAAGAAAGAAATGACAAAAAACCCAAACAGTACCATAAAAAAACACCTCTTCTTTCCATTTCTGGGAGTTCATTTCGATAAACATCATTTTATATGATCATAAGCAAATAGCTATTGAGCCTTTGTGATCCTCTCCTAAGAATGTCCTCCTTTGTTCTCTCTGTGTGAATGTTTAGAGTGCTGTTTAATTAATCATGTCCAAATGTAAGTATTTATCTTTTACTAAATCTATTTGGGCTTACCTGTAGATTTATGGGCACATTCTAATTATTGTAAATGAGGGAGAGCATGCAACCTGTTTCTTTGTGTCTGGCTTACTTGACTTAGTGTAAAAATTTTCTGTCTTTCTATTTCTTTACAAATGGGGTAATGTAATTCTTTCTGATGGAAGCATAGAATTTCATTGTGTATATTTACCACATTTTCTTGATCCATTCATCCACTGTGGGGCGTCTGGGTTGATTCCATATGTTAGCTATGGTAAACAGTCCTCCAATGACCACGGTTGTGCTCGTGCCTTTTGTATGGCCTGACTTGTGGTCTTTGGATAAATGGATTGCTGGATCATAGGGGAAATCTCTATATTTAGTTTTGTTTTTGTTTTTGTTTTTGGCCAGTCCTGGGCCTTGGACTCAGGGCCTGAGCACTGTCCCTGTCTTCTTTTTGCTCAAGGCTAGCACTCTGCCACTTGAGCCACAGTGCCACTTCTGACCGTTTTCTGTATACGTGGTGCTGGGGAATTGAACCCAGGGCTTCATGTATACCAGGCAAGCACTCTTGCCACTAGGCCATATCCCCAGCCCTATATTTAGTATTTTGAGGAACCTCCACATTGCTTTCCAGAGAGATTCAACAAGTTTATGTTCCCAGAAACAGTATAGTAGTGTTCCTTTCTGGCCACATCCCTGCCAGCATCTGTTAGTGTTATTTTTCTTGACAATGACTATTCTAACTGGGCTGAGGTGGAATCTCAATGTAAGACCAGATACAGTACCTTGAGAATATTAAAGGATAGGGGAAGCACTAGTCACCGGTCAAGACTTTCTACGTAAAGATATAGAATAATAACAAATCAAAGAAAGTTTGGATGAATGGAACTCCATCAAACTGAAGAGTTTCTGCATGGCAAAGAACACCGCTAGCAAGATAAATATAAAGCTCACAGGATGAGAGAAGACCATTACAAGCTATGCATCAGACAAGGGCCTCATATCTAAAATATACTCAGAGCTCAAAAAAAACAAACCTTTGCTTCTGAAACAAAAGGAACCACCATGGTCTCCATTCTCCCCAAAGATTTAAAACATAATGGCATACTGTATTCTTATGAGTGAGGGCTAGTGGACTAGTTCATTGATCTGTTGGATGTTCCATGGAATGTCTTAGAATCACAAAACTTGTATTCTTAGGAATTGAAGTTTACCATAAGCTTGCTAGTGTCCCTACTACTTACACAACTTATAAAATTCAAACCATTTTTCTATGAGATTGTTTACATAAATTTATTCCCTTCTTTCTTCCTTGATTTACTTGAAGCCACAGATCATTTCCATCTTTATTCAAAGGGAAGGAAGTGAAGCTGACAAAACAGCTTCAGGATTCTTATGTTATGTATTTCAGCATTCAAGGAAGCATGATGTGCAAAGAAATGATGAAGAAAAGAATACCAACAAATGAACAATTTTTTTTGCCTTTTGGCTAGATAAGGTCCAAGTGAAAAGATAAATGTAGAGGCTTGCATAGAAGCTGCATAGATGAGGCTATTAGATTAACAATTCATAAATACCTGATCCATTGTCCTACTTCAAGCAGCAGGACAAGCATTCTCTCCCTTTTGGTGCTGGTTTTCACTGGATAGCAGTATCTAGTCTCAGAACTATGTTCTGAGGGCAATATTGAAACATACTCTTTATTCATACTTTTCTGCTGAACACTACATTGTAATTTAGCTGCAAATTTGTAGTAGCCTTGTTATTTGGGTGTATGTGTGGGTTACCCTCTGTAGCTTTCATTTCATTCATCCTGTGGATAACCAAAACTGGGCTAACCCATTGTTTCACTCCATTCTCAGACTCTGGGTCAGGTTGGACAGTTATGCAGCTAGGCAGTGCTACTGAACCACATTCTTGACCCTTCAGCTCTATTTATATTCATGCACATAATTTTTTCTAATTTTCTCTCCAGTGAGAATGAAGAAAAGGAGTTTAGAACTTATTTTCCTGTGCTGGTTGTGGTCCATAGAATAATCTTGAGGTAAACAATAGTTCTGCATTTACATTGCTATTGAGCTATTGTGCTCCTCTACTAGGACTATCGTAGACAAGTACATGTGATCACATAAGATGATCCTAAGTGAAATGAACTACAAGATTTGGAAATAAATTATATATCTTTATTGTTATTATTTCCAATGCACCATATGAAATCATGCCTTTTTATTTTGTCTTTCCTCCCGCATGGTTTTACCTCTGATGTCACTGTAACTGATTTTGGTACACTGGATATTTTATGTGTGTTTATCAGAACCAGGGAAGGGAACACCAGAATGGGCAGATGAAGGGTAAAAGGCGAACCAATTCAACAGCAACACTTACAAAATAACATGCTGTAAAAACAAAAACAAAAACAAAAACAAAACTATACAAGTCAGGGAGGGCTAGGAGGAGTTCTGGGAGGGTAGGGGGGTGGAGAAAAATAAAGGAGGAGGTAAAAAGTTTTATAAGAAATGTACTCACTCCTTACGTGTGTAACCATCTGTTTATTACTTTGATAATAAAAAATGAAAAAATACAGATACTTTGAATTCAATTCCTCATGCTCAAAGTTGGTCAACAACAAGAATCAATTTGATTAAATTTAATATGCTAAGCTTAAAATATTTAAACCACAAAGCTCCAAATGCAGAGTTTTGTAGAATTGATACTTGTGATGTTTATACATGTTAGACTTTTTCACTCTTACTCCAAAATTGCCTCTTTAATTACCCAGCTTTAAGTTCTCATTGATAATAACAGTTATGACTATCAAGTGCTTCTTTTGTTAAGGATAATATTCTGTCTTACAAGTATTAGGTCAGTCCTCAGGGAAAGACCCTTTTCTGATTCCCATTCAACTTTTAATAAGTAAATTTCTTAAGGTCAAACAGCTAGCAAGAGGCAGATCTGGGAGTTGAATCTAAGTGGTATAGCTCTAGAGAGCCCAAATTCTTAACAATTAAGCTCCTTTGTTAACACTGGGTCTCATTATGCTTCAAGAATCTTTATTTCTGAATTTTTATTTCATTGAGGTGACCGTTTTTCATGTTATTGTTGAGTAAGCAAACTTCTTTCCATTGTATGCAATTGTGTAAAGAATCATGCAAGTACTAGTCACTGTCGATATGACAAAGATTTGATTACAAATGTCCTTTTATCTCTCATATTTTCATTGTACCTATTAAAGAATGTTTTGCACTGTGTGAGGCAGGAGAATAAACCCTATATATAAGGAAATCAGGAGCCCTAAATTACTTAACTAATGAATGTAGATGAGATAAGATGTGGGAAGATGACTATGATGGAGAAATTGTGTTTTGACTGGTATCACCTGAACCCTAACTAACTTCCTGGCTGCCTTTCTAACTTATTATGTAAAGTATGTGATAACTCTGTCACTTCAACACTATTATATTATAAAATTTAGGGTGTTTTTCTGATAGGTACTATCATGCTATTGACACATTCTTCAATCTGTAGAATGATAATTACATACTACTGTGTGTGTGTATGCATTACAACGATTATGGTGTTACAACAAAACAAAATTTGTTAACAGGATTTTTATCTGTACCCAATGTACCACACAATACAACATATGACCTAAAGACAGAGCAAAGCTATGCAGGTCTAAGTTCTTTCTATATTTCTCAATAATTAATCATATTCTTAGTGGAGGACTTTCAAATGCCAAGGCAAGCATTGCTGAGCATTCAAGATTATATTAACATCACAGAAGACAAACCTCTCACATTGTTGCAGCATTCCAGAATACTCATCTGACTTAAAATTTTGTTGCTCTTTGAAAGGAAAGATTAATGTGTGTATATCACTTGGGGTGAAATCTCCAGAAACTATAATCTACAACTAGTACATTTATTTGAAACTTTGTCTTTTATTTTAAAGGTCGAGACTGTATAATTCTGATTTTAGCAAAGCAGAAATATTTTTCAAAAACGTAACTTAATTTTATTGTTCATCTTTAAATATTCATCTCATATGTGATGGGCTAGAAATTTGAAATTCAAACGATTTCCTTTCCTTTGGTTCTTAGGGGAACAATCATCTAGGAAAAAAAATCATCTATAAGTAAAAGTTTCCATTCATTTATAACAAAATGTCCATAAAATAAACTTTATAATTCAACCTGCCTTAATTAAAATGATTTGTAACCTGTTATTTGTAGCTGAAGAAACTGTAATGTCCATTACATACCTCAAATTCTTTATAACTAATTTTAGGGAAAATATTCGTCTACTAAATTATTGAATCATAGAGCTCAGAGTAACTTTAAAGTTCATCTTGAACAAAAATGCTCATATTACCCATGAGATCTGAGTGTTCTCAGCAAATGCAAGGTCATTTTCTAGTATGTTGCAAAGAATCAAATTAAGTTGTACTTCTTTTAAGCCTTTTGCACTGGTAAAAGTTATCCATACAAGATTCTAAATACACCTTTCCATTGTCTCATAAGCAAGATCTGGCCATGCTCCTTTGTTTGCAGTTTACTCCAGGATTACCAAAGCATTGTAACCTGTGAGAGCACTTATTCTTAGTATGGTCCAATGGATCTTTAAGACTCCTTTCAAGGAGATGTAGCCAGAAATTGATGACAGAGTATAATTTCTTAAAAAAAGGAAATTGCAGGATTTGCAGTGTGTAAACAATAAAAAGAATGCTATAATGTGATTTAATGTAAAATTTGTTTATCAATGGTAATGTTTATATGAAATATGATATAACCCCCCTCTCCCCATGTTAGTTGGTTACTGTACAAGATTTCTAGTGCTTCTCTAACAAATTAACACAAGCTTAATGGCTTAAAACCACACAAATGTAATCATAGTCCTTGAGGCTGAAGTATGAATGGTGACAGTGTTGAAATATTTCCTGTGAAGGCTAGGAAAAAGGATCTACTTCATATTTCTTGCACTGTCTTCTGGTGGTTGCTGTCAATATTTGATCTTATAGTTCCATAATGTCATTTTTCTTGCTGCTTTCAAATGCCCTTTTTATTTTTTTCTGTTTAAGACACACTCTAATTCAATATAACTTAAGTTTTGCTTAAATTTATAAAATCTGTGCATTGTGAAAGATTACATTCCACAGGAGTAGAAATGAAAATTCCATCATATTTAGGGCTGCTGTCTTCCAACAGTCAAATTCTCAACATATAATTATTATGATCATAATCATAAACATTATTTTTGAGAGTACTAGATATCAAATTCAGATCCTCCAGTGACTACATTGCTTGACCCATGCCTCCAGCCCTTTTTTGTAGTTATTTTTTTTTTTTTTACAAAACTGACAACCAGTAGTACTTTATTCAAATTTGCATTATTCCCTGAGCATGCTGACAAATTGTTCAGTGGAAGAACATTATGGTTCTAAACCCCTAGAGCTTTTTTTAAATTAAACGTTTTTCTTTATTGTCAAAGTGTGGCAAAGAGGGGTTACAGATTCATATGTAAGGCAGTGAGTACATTTCTTGTTCAACTGTTACCTCCTCCCTCATTTTTCCCCATCTCCCCCTTCCCTCTTTTCCTCTTCTCCCAAGAGTTGTTCAGTTGATTTACACCAAATATTTTTTGTAAGTATTGCTTTTAGAATGGTTTGTCTTTTTGCCCTTTGTCTCTCAAGTTTGATATTCCCTTTCCCTTCCCCAGTCCTAATACATGTATAAACCGTATCCAGAGTATTCAGATGAGACATAGTGGTAGAGGGGGTACAACCACAGGAAGGGAATACAGAGAAACAAAACTAAACAAAACAATCAGACAAACAGACAAGGAAAAAAATACAAAGGGTACGGTTTCACATGGCATGCTGATAATAACTACAAAAGTGGTATAACTCTTGTCTCCATACATGGAGTTCATTTCACTTGGTATCATCTTATGTGATCATATGGGAGCAGCTATTGATCTTCTACCATAACTAGTCAGATCATTTACTATCTATTCCCTATGAGAGGCACCAGAAGGTTTTCTTTGGATCTGGGTCACTTCACTTACTATGATTGTTTCCAAGTCCTTCCATTTCCTTATGAATGGGACAGTGTCATTCCTTCTGATGGAGGCATAGAATTCCATTGTATATATGAACCACATTTTCCTGTTCCACTCATCTACTGAGGGGCATCTAGGTTGGTTCCAGAGGTAGGTTCTCACTTTATGTCAGCTGACATTGCCTGGAATTCTCTGATTTGTGTTTCATTGTATCACTAGGAAAGAAGACAGGCTTATGGATGTGCGTGCAGCTATTGTGGGTCTTTGTAGCAGGGATAACAGATGTGTGTCCCAACTTTTCCACCGGGGCTAACCTTGAACACTTATTCCCTCATCTCTGCCTTTCAAATACTATGGGTTTTAAGTAAATAACATTCTGTTATTTAAAACAATTAACTTTCTTTGAATGATTGTGCTTTGGAAAATCACAGATGTTTGGCCAATCAAAGGATAATTATAAAATAGAATAGTCAGGTCCAATTTTAAATTGTATTATGTGGCTTAAGATGGAGATGTTTTTTTAAATTTATTACCTTCAAATAATTATATGAAGCAGTTTCAATTTAACATAACCATATATGTACACAACAGATCTTGATCAGAATCTGCACAATATGTCAACTATGCAATTCCCATGCATCTCCTTGAGTGTTATGCTTTCAATTTCATATATGCACTTTGAATATTACAACTGTATTCACCATTATTCTTCTATTTATCTACATCTTTCTTTAAACCTGAAAAACCTTACAATAAAGATATGTTTTTACTTCTTGCTATTCAATTTTTTATTTAGACTGTAATTGCTCAAGATGATAACAAGGGATTTCACTTCTGTTTACAGCATATTTTAGTCCATTTGTATTCATTATGGTCCTATACATGTTTTTATTTGATATATATGTTTATATATATGTATGAGAGAAATATATGTGAGAAAAATATATGTATGTATGTATGAGAGAAAATACATGCCCTTGCTGAGCCTGATTTACTTACACATTATGTTTGTTTTTTTCAGGTATGTTCATTTCCTTGCAAATAACAATATTATTTTTTTCTGATGGATGAATAAAGTTCCATTTTCTCTCTATGTGTATATACACATACACACATTTGGTATATATAAGTTGACATGTATAATATACATATGCTATGTTTATATATGTATGTATAATATACATACAGACTATACATACCAAATTTTCTTTTTTCCCCACTGCCATCTTTAAAAGAATTTTTATTTAATTGTAAAGGTTATGTTTCCTGTACAGCATCTGGGCTATTCCATAACTTGGCTATTGTGAACTGTGCTACAGGTTATAGGTGTGCAGATGGCTTTGTTGAATCCTGAGTTGAAATCTTTTGACAAACTACCTAGAGTGCTATCACTGGGTCTGAGAATAATTTTACACTTTGTTTTTTTGAGAAAACTTTCCGCTGACTTTCACAATGTTTGCACTAATTTTTATCTTTACTATCACTATAACAGAGTCTCTTTTTCCCCATATCCACACCAGTATCACATCATGTTTTTCATGGAGGCTATTGACTGATGAGAGGTTCAATTTCAGTTCTGTTTTGTTTTGCATTTTCTTTTCTTTCTTTTTTTTAGTTGTGGTCATTATATAGAGTGTGTTTTATTTATTTATTTATTACATTTTTAATTTTTTTTTCAAATTTTTATTATCAAACTGATGGACAGAGAGGTTACAGTTTCATACGTTAGGCATTGGATACACTTCTTGTACTGTTTGTTACCTTGTTCCTCATAACCCCCTCCCTCCTCCCCCTTTCCCTTTCCGCCCCCCCCAGGTGTTCAATTCACTTACACCAAACAGTTTTGCAAGTATTGCTTTTGTATTTGTTTGTCTTTTTTTAACCTGTGTCTCTCAATTTTGGTATTCCCTTTCAATTTCCTAGTTCCAATACTTGTTTTGTTTGCATTTTCTTTATGAAAAAAGTTGCTGATATTTTTTCAGTCATTTGTCTACTATCTGCTACAAAATCATTTACAACCATTCTTCATACTACTAATCTTCATCTAAACTTGCTGTTAACTCTAGCCCCCTTAATAGACTCCAATTTACCAGCTTACATTGGGATTTAAGGAGAAGCTTTTGGTCATTGGGATAATGACATTTCCAGCTCTTCTTTTATTCTACTTTCCATCCATCCAGACAGTGAGTGGCTTTGTTTGCCACTAAACTCACTGTCATCTTGTGATGCCTTGCCATAGGCTGCAAACCACAGAAGTAACAAATCATGCAGTGTGAACTCAATAAACCTAGTCTTTATGGTTGTATCATCTCAAAAATTTGTTATAGAGATGGAAAGCTGAGTAACAGAGTTTCTAGCAATAACTATATAGATAAATATACAGTTGTAAATAGATGGGAGATAACATAGACCTCAGTCTCATATACTTATGGCATGTATATCATGTATATCTGCACAAACTATCACTCTCTCCCTCCAAATGCGTACACACACACACACACACACACACACACACACACACACACACGGCATCCATTTATATGATTTAGCATAGCTGTCTTTCACAAAATATATATTTAAGTCACAATTTAAATGTTTTATTAGATTATTTGCTATGTCCTGGTGGTATATTATAATATAGAACAGTTAAACTGAATTTTATATGCTGGTCCTGAGGCTTGAACTCAGGGCCTAGGTGCTGTTCCTGAGGATTTTTGCTCAAAGATAGTGCTCTATCACTGAACCACAGTTCTACTTCTGTTCTTATGATGATTATTTGGACTTAAATTTCTCTGGACTTTACTTCCTAGGATGTCCTTGAACCTCAATTCTCATATTTCGGCTTCCAAGGTAGCTAGAATTACAGGACTTAATTCTCTAAGAAATTGAATCTGGACATCTTAATACATACTTGTAATCCTAGCTATTTTGGATACAGAGGCAGAAGCTTTATGAGTTCAAGGTATGCATGGGCAAGATTAGTAAGACCACAAAAATAAAATCAAACCAAAAGAGTTGTGGCAGCAGTTCAAGTTGAAAAGTGCTTTTCTTGAGTTCTATTGTCAGTACAACATAGATACAAAATAAAAGAAATAAAACCTTTACTCATCTTTATGAGCTTCATGAATGCATTCTATGGTGCTTAACAGAAGTTTAAAGAATATTCACAGAGTAAATAAATGTGTGAATTATTAAGCACACTGACAACCCATGAATAAAACTATGCTGCATAGTGTAAAATGATGCAAAGAAATGTGACCACTTTTTCATAAGGTAAAATTTCTAAAGTTGGCTTTGTTCAATTGGCTAGTCTCATGTATCATACACAAAGAAATTTTATTGCATTTAGAAGCATGTCATTTGGCAAATGCAATAAGTAATAATTATGCCTTGCTTTCCAATTGTGGATTATTCTCAAAGTTTGTGTAAAGAACTAAATTGATTTTACTTTATGACTTTAAATTGCAGAGAAAAGAAGGGTAGATTTGAAAATCCAAACTTACGTAACCAAGTCTATGGAACTGAAATACTCTCAATGCATAAATAATTTGCTAATATTTTAGTTTCTCACTGATTTTTAATTAATTAATAAAGGACATATGAAAATAGAATCATTTAAAATAGTAAAGAGAAGAGAAAGATGGCGCCGACAGAATAGGGAGGCACCCCGACTCTCTCCAACTGAGTAACGAGCTGGGAACTCCAACACCCAACACCCATCAAGAACCCAGCAAAACCAGCAGCCAGAAGCAGTGGAGAAACGCAGGAAAACAAAAAGGAGCAAAAAAGAAGAGCCAAAAACCTACACGGAGCCGGAGAATCTCCGGGGCACCCTCCCCCCACCAGCCGACCCTGGCCCAAACAGGGCCAGGCTGGGAAAGGGGAACCTGGCGATCGGCATACAGGCTGCCGGGAGTGCAGAATCCAGATAGCGGGAGACCCCACGGTTACTAGGAAGGGTGCGGACCAAGACACACTACGGCAGCGACGAGAAGTTCTGGTCCACACCGGGTTTGGACAGGGGAACCCAGCGTGGCAGAAGGAGGGAAACGGGGAAGCCACCACGACACTTCACCACCCCCTGAGGGACCAACAGCTGAGCAGGACACACACACAATGCAGGATCAGTGAGTCCCCCATTACCCCCTCACCCAACGGGAGACCAGCTATCAGAGACTCAAGCCCTACAAAGAAGCTAGATCTCCCTCCCTCCCCCTCCCCACTTCAGGCGCTGGGAAGTCAGTTTAGCAGGGGAAGGGCCGAGCAGCCCCAAGGCCCCACAGGTTCCTGAACTGGCAGAACCAGGCCTGCCCCCTTCCCAACAGGGGCCGGGGACAGCCGGCAGTGCAAGTCCCACCCGAGGCTCCTGGACCTCGCGGACTCTTACAACTAAAATCACAGACGCCGGTGGGCAATACCAGCACAGCAGGGACACCTGGGCCTGATCACATCCCCCCTCGCAGCGGAGGCGAGGTCTGAGGGTGCTAACCCACACCCGGACAGTCGATCCCACTGGGCCCCAAACATACCGCCCCCCCAATGGACTCGCGGGAGGGTGCAAACGCAACCCAACAACCTGGGGCTCGCCCTGGGAGGCATACCCCACTAAAGTGCATGTTGTAGTGGACGCACACTGCACAGGAGGCCGGAGCCCCTGGCTGCAACAGCGCCTGCTCTGGTAGGTGTACCCTGCTCTGGTGCGCGGGGCCACAGTGGCAGCACCTGCTGCCATAGACACGCCTACACAGGAGGGAGGGAAGAGCTACAAACCAAACCTGAGAAGCCACCCACAGATCTCCAGATGCGTGAAACACAAAGAAACATAACACAGTTCATCAAAGGGCAAGCCAACTCACCAGCTCCAAAAAGCAGCACGACTGAAGAGGAGATGGAGACTAAAAAAGCACATGAGGCCATGTTAACAGGAATGATGGAAAGCGTCAGAAATGAAATCAGAAAACAATTCCAGGAGTTTAGAGCGGAAATCTTGAAGGACACCCAGGAAGCCAAGAAAGAAATGGAAGCAAAAATGGATACAATGCAAGCCTCCTTTAAAGAAAACCTCCACATCCTGAGAATTAAAATGCATGAAAAAATAGATTTAAAATACAACTCTTTAAAGGAAGAAATTTCCACTATCAGAGCTGATATGACAAACATAAATAGCTCTCTGACATCCATAAACTCCGCAATTGAAACCCTAACACAAAGAGTGGACCATATGGAATCCAGAATCTCTCGCCTGGACGATGAAGCAGCTGACAACAACCAGCAAATGACCACACTCCAAGAAAAGGTGAAACTACAGGGCAGACTAATCCAGGAACTAATGGACAAAGACAAGAGATATAATCTGCGCATAATTGGAATAGGAGAAGGAGCCGAATACCAGAGCAGAGGGCTTAAACATGTTCTCAATAAAATTATTGCAGAAAACTTCCCCAATCTCACAGGGGACCCCATCCAGGTAACCGAAGCCTATAGGACACCTGACAGGCCAGACCCCAGGAAAGCCACCCCAAGGCACATAATATTCAAGACTACAGACCTCAAGATTAAACAGCAAATTCTGAATTCAGCCAAAGCTAAGAAGGAAACTTTCTACAACAGGAAGAGGATTCGAATAACAACTGCCTTATTCACACAAACTTACCAAGCTTGAAATGAGTGGAAGAACACCATCCAAGTACTTCATGCTAACAATTTGCAACCTCGGATCAAATATCCAGCGAAATTGGAGTTCACATTTGAAGGGAAAACCAGATATTTCCACAGCAAAGAGGATCTAAAGGAGAATGTGAATAAAAAACCATCCCTACAGCGAATTCTAAGAGGGGAGCCCCACCCAACAGAGATCATAAAAGACACACAGACAGAATCAGAAAGAAACTTCAATAGCCAAAGTCCAACAGAAAGAACAGCTCACTAAAGAAAAGAAGAAAAATAAAAGAGGAAAAAACAGCCCAACAAGAAAATGGAAGGAGAAAAAATACCCTTATCCTTGATCTCTTTAAATATAAATGGTTTAAACTCCCCAATAAAGAGGAGCAAACTGGCAGAATGGATTCGCAAACAGAAAGTTGACATCTGCTGTCTACAAGAGACCCACCTTACAGCAAGGGACAAAAACAGGCTCCTAATGAAAGGATGGAGCAAGATCTACCAAGCAAATGCACCCACCAAAACAGCAGGTGTAGCCATTCCGATCGCAGACAGGCTGGACTTCTCAATAAAGTCAACTCAAAAAGACAAAGAAGGACACTACATATTAATACAAGGAAAAATCCAGAATCAAGATATCACTGTGAAAAATGTATACTCACCGAACAAAAGAGGCCCTACATATGTCAAGCAAATTCTCACAGAATTACAGAACAAGATAGATGCAAACACAATCATAGTGGGGGACTTTAATTCCCCTCTCACCCCAAGAGACAGATCCAACACCCAGAGGATTAGTAAGGAAGCTGAGGACCTAAAGAACAACATTTCCCAAACGGATCTAACAGACCTATATAGAACCTTCCACCCTACAGAGACCCAACACACCTTCTTTTCAGCAGCCCATGGATCATATTCCAAAATAGACCCCGTCATGGCCCACACAAAGAACCTCAGCAAATACAAAAGTATTGATGTCATCCCATGTATTATATCTGATCACAGTGGATTAAAGGTAACCCTCAACAACAAAGGATACCACAGAGCCTATACACACTCTTGGAGGCTAAATCCCACACTGCTATCCAACTCTTGGGCCACAGACCAAATTAAAGATGAAATCAACGAATTCATAAGCCACAATGACAATGAAAGCACATCACAAAGTAACCTATGGGACACAGCTAAGGCAGTACTGAGGGGCAAGATCATTGCCCTCAGCACTCATATTAAAAGAATGGAAACAGAGCAGGTGAATAACCTCACGATGAAACTAAAACAACTGGAGAAACAAGAAATGACAGAATCTAAAACGACTAGGAGGAGAGAGATCACAAAGATTAAAGAAGAGATAAATCTGATTGAAAATAGAAAGACCATTCAACAAATAAATAAGACTAAAAGCTGGTTCTTTGAGAAAATAAACAAAATTGACAGACCCCTTGCAAGTCTTACAAAAAAAGAAGAGAAGAGACTCATATACGTAAAATCAAGGACTCTATCGGAAAAATTACAAGTACACACGATATTCAAACAATCATAAGGAGCTATTTCCAAAACCTCTAATCAGCAAAAAACAATAATTTTACAGAAATGGATCAATTCTTAGAGAAGTACAAACTGCCCAAAATGAACCAAGAAGAAATAAATCAAGTAAATAAAACAATAACTTACAGCGAGATACAGGAGATAACCAAGAACCTCCCTACTAAGAAAAGCCCAGGCCCAGATGGATTCCCCAACGAATTCAACAAAACCTTTAGTGAGGTACTAATATCAATACTCCTCAAACTCTTCCGCGAATAGAAACAGAAGGAGAAATTCCAAACTCATTCTACAAAGCTAATATCATACTCATTCCCAAACCAGGCAACGACCCAACAAAAAAAGATAACTACAGATCAATATCACTAATAAACACAGACGCAAAGCTCCTCAATAAAATATTAGCTAATAGGATCCAGAAACTGGTCAAGAAAATCATACATCATGACCAAGTAGGCTTCATCCCACAGTCACAAGGATGGTTCAACATCTGTAAATCAATCAACGTAATTCACCACATAAACATATCTAAAATCAAGAATTACATTGTTATCTCAGTCAATGCCCAAAAAGCCTTTGACAAAATACAACATCCATATCTATTAAAAGCTTTGGAGAGAACAGGAATAGATGGAACATTCCTCAAAACAATAAAAGCCATATACAACAGACCAACTGCTAATATCATATTAAATGGAGAGAAACTTAAATCATTCCCCCTAAACTCAGGAACAAGACAAGGATGCCCACTCTCCCCACTTCTGTTCAACATAGTGCTGGAATCCCTAGCCATAGCAATAAGGCAAGAGGAGGATATGAAAGGGATCCACATCGGCAAGGAAGAAATCAAGTTATCCCTTTTCGCAGACGACATGATCTTATATCTGAAGCACCCAAAAAACTCAGTACCCAAAATCCTACACCTAATAAACCATTTTGGCAAAGTAGCAGGATACAAAATCAATCCACAAAAATCAGCAGCTTTCCTGTACACCAGCAATATACAAACAGAAAAGGAAATTATGGAAACAATTCCATTTACAGTAGCCAAAAAAAGAATAAAGTACCTAGGGATCAACCTAACCAAGGACGTGACGGACCTATTTAATGAAAACTACAAAAATCTAATGAGGGAAATCAAAGAAGACAAAAGGAGATGGAAAGACCTCCCATGCTCATGGGTAGGCAGAATCAATATAGTGAAAATGGCCATATTGCCCAAATTGTTATACAAATTCAATGCAATCCCTATCAAAATCCCAGTTACATTCTTCACTGAAATAGAGAAACCAATCCATAAATTCATATGGAACAGCAAAAAACCTAGAATAGCCAAAGCAATTCTAGGCAAAAAAAAAGCAGTTCAGGAGGTATCACAATACCAGACTTCAAGCTCTATTACAAGGCCATCATAACAAAATAGCATCGTATTGGTATAAAAACAGATCGGAAGACCAATGGATTAGAACTGAAGACCCAGAAATAAAACCGCACTCTTACAGCCAACTGATATTCGACAAAGGAGCTAAAGACATACAATGGAATAAACATAGCCTCTTCAACTACTGGTGCTGGGAGAACTGGGCAGCCATATGCAGAAAACTCAAAGTAGACCCAAGCCTATCACCATGCACCAAGATCAACTCAAAATGGATCAAGGACCTCAACATCAGACCTGAATCCTTGAAACTACTGAAGGACAGAGTAGGAAAGACGCTAGAACTTATAGGCACAGGAAGGAACTTCCTGAATAGAGTCCCAGGGGCACAACAAATAGGGGAAAGACTGGACAAATGGGACTACTACAAATTAAAAAGTTTCTGCACAGGTAAGGACATAGCCACCCAAATAGAAAGACAGCCAACGATATGGGAAAGGATATTTACCAGCACAGCAACAGACCAAGGCCTGACATCTGTCATCTACAGAGAACTCAAAAAACTAAACCCCTCCAAGCCCAATAAACCTATTAGGAAATGGGCAAAAGAGCTAAAGAGAGACTTCACAAGAGAAGATATAAAAATGGCAAAGAAACACATGAGGAAATGCTCAACATCCCTGGTAGTAAAGAAAATGCATATAAAAACAACCCTGAGATACCACCTCACCCAAGTTAGAATGGCCTATACTCTGAACTCAGGAAACAACAAATGCTGGAGGGGCTGTGGGGAAAGAGGAACCCTTCTCCATTGTTGGTGGGAGTGCAAATTAGTACAACCACTTTGGAGAACAGTATGGAGGTTTCTCAAAAAGCTCAATATATACCTACCCTATGACCCAGCCATACCACACCTAGGCATCTATCCTAAACAGCAAAACCTAAGATATCAAAAAGACAATTGTACTTCCATGTTTATCGCGGCACAATTCACAATAGCCAAAATATGGAAACAACCCAGATGCCCCTCCACAGACGAATGGATCCAAAAAATATGGTACTTATACGCAATGGAATGCTACATAGCGATTAGGAATGGTGAAATATTGTTATTCGCAGGGAAATGGTCAGAACTTGAACAAATAATGTTGAGCGAGACAAGCCTAGAACAGAGAAAACAAAGGGGCATGATCTCCCTGATATATGACTGTTAACAAAGGGAGACGAGAGACAGTAGAGACCAAGTCTGTGAATACTATATATGTTCTTGATACAGTGTATATTGTATATATGTCTACCTGACCTAGAGAAGGGATAGAAAAACAGGACGTTGCTGCTTCACCATTTGAGCCACATCTTCACTTCTGGGTTTTTGCTGGTTAGTTGGAGAGAATGGACTTTCCTTGCATACTTTTCTCCCCGAGCTGTCTTTGGACTGCGTTCTTCAGATCTCAGCATCCTGAGTAGTGAGTACTACCACTACCAGCATGAGCCACCAGTGCCCAACTAGCATGTATGTGTGTGAGTCAAATGTCCTCTGTTTCTCACAATGGCGGTGGGAAACATACTGCAATGCCTATTAAAATGGGAAAAGGTATGGCTGGAGCAAGCATAGAGGGAATCCCAGCACTGTGCGCTCAGACAAAAACATGCAGGCAGAGGCCAGGGCAGCTGGCTTTCTGCTGCTGCTGAAGGTAAAGGCAACTTGGTCTTGAATAGTGCAGTTGTTTGCTAATAAAAGGGTAAACATATTATGAAAAAAAAATAAAAGTGCATACTCATAAGCAGCAAAAAAAATAGTAAAGAGAAAAATATTACAATGTCTTTATTTTTACTATTTGAGTTCAAATTAAAGGCTGACAAAATTCAATTCTTTAAAAATATCTGTTATTGACCATAAGTAAAAGAAATGAAAGATTATTCAAATAATAGTTATTGCAAAATGTAAATTGAAAAATTTCAAACAAACTTTATGTTTATCTTGAAGAATGAGCAGAAAAAATGGAATTGCCTATTAATCTTCTAGATTTGCAGCAGTGTAGTCTAGGTTCATGTTCTGTCCATATGCAAAGTCTTTATTTCCAAAAATTTTCCACAATAATTGAGGCAAAATGTTGCTTATATATTTTCTACTTGTTTCCCTTCCTTTATTCCTTTGCCAACTTCCTTTTTATATTTCTACCTTTCTTTAATTTTTTATTTCCATTAAACTGGATTTGATAACATAGGCTGAACAATTTTATTTTAAGCCTATTATATAATAACTGGTAACATTATCTTCTAGTATAAATAGCAGCAGAATTAAGCTATAATAAGATGAGCCATGTGCCTTTCAGTGCTTGTAATTGTCTCCTTTCTCTTCTCCTCTTTCTTTATGATTCTGCTAATACTTTGCTGTTACCAGCAGAATCACACATGCATGCACACACATACACACACACATAGATATATACAGAGATGTAAATACACATTACCCATACACAGACACATACACTGTATACACAAACACACACATATGCCGACACATAAACACAGACACACACTGATACCCAGCACATGCAAACACATTCTGTGTTTTAAAGCAGAATTGTTTTATTTGCTCCAAAAAGTGCCATGAGTATCCCTCAAAGAATACTTCATGTATTAATGTAATCATGAATTAGGAGAGTTAGTGCCTCTTCTTCGCCCTTATTACATAGAGTACATATAACCTGAAAGGTACATGAACACGATTATATATATGCTTACAAGACCATTTACTTCAAAGAAAACAGTGATAAGAGATTTATTTGGACTTTATTTTCCTTTACTTGTTCTCTCTTTCCTCTCTACTACAAATGTAGAATATCTTTTCTTCCTTCCCATGATATTCTTACCCTGAAGTTTTGGACAGGCTCCATAAATTTTAACATGAGATATATTTCAAAGTTCAGAGTAATAACACAATTCCTAAAACTACAGATCAAATCTTAGAAAAATCAAAATTTGACCAAAGGTTTTGTGGTTGAAAATATTTTGCTACTTTAATGGATCATATGTCAAAAAGGTTGCTAGAATCTATTCATTTTCAGAGGAATTTCACAGATACAAATAAGCAAATATCACTGGATCACCACATATCAAATTATTTTTTGATAGATGTATGTCTCCTATATCAATGTAACTTCATGAAGACCATATAAATCTATGAGATTGTATCATTAAACTTAATTATCAGCTCTGCTAAATTTTACTGGAAGTTATATGTTTCTGACCACCAAAGTTTAACAAGCTTCTCTCTTTGAGAGAATTATGTCCTGCTCTCAGCAGAATCAGAAATAATGGAATTGCTCATTAAAAATAATGAGATGCCTTTGTAATGAGTCTTGATCTATAACTCCTGTCTGTGAAACACCTTGTTTTCAATGGAAAAAATAATTAGATCCTATGAAGGTTTTCACCTTGGGATATAAAAGGTAACTACAAAATCATACTGAATTATGTAAACTGAATATTTCAGGAGAAATTTTACTAAAACCTAGGTTGACTAGGAAAAGAAGTAACATTTGAAAATGAAATGAATTTGGGGCAAAAATAAATAGAAAACAAACAGATAGTAACACCATTTTAATTCCTGAATCAACTTAATAATTTTTCTTAATCTGGTTAAAGGAATCCTTGACCAAGAAAGGGTTAATTTCATTTCTCAGTCTACCAGACACTTGGACTCTTCAAACTTCCAAAGCCACTTTACTTGCCTTAAATGCCACTTTCATGCTGTGAAAAATGGAATATTTTTTTTTCCTGAAGACACACAGAAGTTTAGCAAGCAATTTCTTTAAACACTGCACGTTTTTCAAGGACTAGTGTAGTGTAGTAGTAACTTTCCTATTATTCCCAGCCATCATCCTTACCTAAGATAATCAACATCTTGCTGTTTGCGTGAGACTTCCAATTTTTTTTTTGGAATAATCACCTATTTATTGTTAAAGTGATGTACAGAGGGGTTACAATTTCATATGTAAGGCAGTGGGTACATTTCTTGTGCAATTTTTTACCTCCTCCCTATTTCTCCCCCCTCTCCTTTTCCTTTTCCCTCTACCCCTATGAGTTGTTTAGTTGGTTTACACCAAATGGTTTTGTAGGTAATGCTTTTGGAGTCATTGGTCTTTTTATCCTTTCTCGATTTTGATATTCTATTTCCCTTTCCTAGGTCTAATACCAGTATATACAGTATCCACGGTACTCGGATGAGATACAGTGATAGTGCGGGAACAACCACAGGAAGGGGATACAAGAGGATCATCATCATCAACAACAAAAAGCTATGGTTTCACATAGCATGTTGAAAACAACAACAGTAATGTAACACTAGTTTCCATAACATGGAATTCATTTCACTTAGCATCATCTTATGTGTTCATAAGGGCATAGCTATTAGGCTACTGTGATCCTCTGCTGTGACTAGCCTAAACCTGTACTAATTATTCCCTATGGGAATATGGGAAACCATAGAGTCCATATTTCTTTGGGGCGCTTCCAATTTCTAACATCATTAATAACAAGCAATAGCACTTTCAAAAATAATAACAATCATAATAATGGATAACAATAAAATGCTCACGATGTCACAGGGATAATGTTACCCCATTTTAATGCATTGCCTTATTCAGACTTTGCAAATGCCCTACAAGGCACTCAGGAACTGTAATTATTTCCATTTTAGTTATGATACATTAGAGGTATGGGGATATGAACTAACTTGTCTAAAGCCTAACACCAAGTTAGAGACTAGAGTATAGTACAGTGGGAAAAATGAGGGAAAATAATTAACATGAACATAACTTTTAGAAATTCATATTCATTTCTGAGGATATAGAACCCACATAATATCCCCTCTTTTTAACTTAGGATGCTGTCACTCCTGTACTTGTTTAAGAATTCCTCCATTCTCCCCAGTGCAAAGGGTCCTCCCTCATTAATTCCCACTGAGCTTCAATTTTAATTGTTAAATAGTTTGCAAAGTGGACTGACTCCTGAACTTCCAAATAGAGTCTCCCACTAAGAGGTGGGGGGGGGGGGGAATCCAGTTGTGGTGGTATAGTCTCAGTCCTGCCAAAATGTCCAAAAGTTTTCAAGAGGAAAATAATCATGCCCTTATATAAAAATATCCTCATTATCATTTCTAAAAGTTTATTGGTAGATCAGGTCTTTTTTTTCTCCCCCTCTGCTTCAAATTCTGTTATAACACTTAAAGACTGTCATACATACCCATTTGGGCTTAACTTATGCTCCATAAGTTAAATTTTCCTTACTTTACAGAATTCAACTTTGGGTTTGTCTCCCTCATTTTATTTTGGGTTTTGAATTCAAAACATTTTACTTCCTAGGCAGGCACTCTACCATTTGAGCCCCTTTGATATTATTTAGCACTTGTTAGAGCCTTAGGCAGGTCTTCACTGCAATCTTCCTTTATGTGTTTTGACAAGTAGCTAGAATGACAGCAACAAACCAACGCACTCAGCCATTGGTTAGGATTGGGTTTCCTGAATTTTTTTTTTTTAATACAGGCTTGTTTTGAACTGGGACAATACTTGATCTCCACAGCCAAAGTAGCTACAATTACAGACTTGGGCCACCATGTTTAGCTTGTCTCTCCATCTTTAAATGATTAGAAATTGGTCTCAATAGCTAGAGGTTCTTCTTTTCAACATTTAGCACTAAACACTTGCCAATAGTAAAGACAATAACAAAAATCAAATGTTATTTGAGTGTAAGTCATTTGACCACACATAGCTCATCTATCATCTGCTCAGGCTATTTACCTCCCTGGGAATCTAAATAGGAGCAAGCACAAACACTCATGTTGAAATCATCTTATTTGTAATAGAAAAGTGACAGGTAATTGTGCAATTAGCAATGGTATAGGATGGGAAAAACAGACGTATGTACTTTATCTAATGTTCACAGTAAATATTGGAAAGAATAAGAGGTGGTACATATCAATAATCTTTGAGAGAGAGAAAAGTAATTAATTTGTAGTGAGATTGACTAGCTATAAGAAGCAGCACTGTCTTAACATTGGTAATATCCACTAGACTACTGGAAATACACCTAAAGGATTGGCGAATACTCCATGAATTCTGGCATCTCTCCAAGTTATCTATTTTATTAGATAATAATTGAAAATATTTGTGATATAAAGAGACTGGTGCACAGTGGTTTCTAAAGAGAAAGTTGTTTTTAATGTCCAACATTTTATTTAGTCTACAGATATATCAGTGTATCAGTTTTCATTTAATACTTTGAACGCCACCCTCAAAATAACCACCCAACGCCTCACCAAACCAGTTACAGAGAATTCCACTGGCTTTCTGCCAAGACATAAGTGAAAAAAGTTTGCTTTATGGAAATTGTAAGGTGTCTCAGTCTGTTCAAGAGGCCCCTAAATGAGGGAAACTACAGCACAGAAACAAAGTTAAATAGAGTGAGCTTCTGGAAACTTTTATTTCTGCAAACTAGGTGACTCTTACAAACAAAAATTTATTAAGTCATAATTTTGTGGAGGAGAATTCAGCATCAAGTGTGTGCAATGCCGCAATGCCATCTTCCTCCATAGTCTCTAGGAAGATTCTCTCCATTACCTGATCCTCAACCCTGGGCCTCCAGGTGATTGAGAGCCTGTGATTGCATTATTGTTCTCCACTTCCATCTTTGTATGGTTCTCCCCCTGTATGTCCTTTCTTCTTTTGTGTCTTAGGAGGATATTTCAAACTAAAAGTAGATTCACCCAGATAATTCAGAATGATCTCATCTCAAGATGCTTAAATTAATTACATCTGCAAAGACTTCCCAAGTAAGATATTATCTATAGGTTCCAAGACAAATAGATATATCTATTGGATGGTCAACACTCAAACAACTACTGACAGTGAACACATACACATGCACATACACACATACACTCACATGCACACTCTTCCTATGACAGAGAGAAGATACCACAAGGGACAGCCTGGAATATAGATCAATGGGGTAGAGGCTCCCTAGCTGTACTTGCTTATTTCTTCCTGATGACTTTGATTTTCAGGCACAAATGATGTACACTACTCTCAAAGGAGTAGTACTTTTTATTCCTGTCCTAAACATGAGCTCTTAAACAGTTCTGCCTAACATCTCAAAAAATTAAAGCTCAAATAGATGTTAATTTTCAAGGAATTAAATGTGAAAGTGAATACTTTGGGAAAATATACTTGGCATTTATAGGAAATCTATACAGTCATCAATGAGAAATTTTATTATAACATCATTTATAGAAAACCTAACAAGTTTCACAGTTTGACATTTGTTCTATCTTCCAATAGATGACTAATAAAAAGAAGTCCCTCCAATTAAGATTACTGAGATGTGTACAGGTTTGTGGATAAATGGTGAAGAGATTCCAGTATCTCTGCTCTGAAGATGCTCATGGATCAACCTGAACCCCTCCCCCCCAAAAAAAAAAACTTTCCTAGTACCAGTTTAATCTCAAAACCTGGGCATAATGCAAATCCTATTTTCCTTTTTCTTTTTTCAGTGGAAAATACTGTTCAAACACAGCAACTAAAAAGGTGGAAAAATCCCAAAGGCATTAATGAAATCTCAGAATGGCTTTGGTAAGCACTTCCAGAAGCAATGTTTGTCTTTGGGAGCACATATCTTGCTTTTCTAGTCAGGGATAAATGGCATATTTAGTCTGAACCAGTCTTATTAGTACTGGATATTTTCTTTAAAAGTTATCTTAAGGACTTAAGCCTAGGGCATTCAGTTAGAATCTTCTTCAAGTGAATCTTCTATCACTTCCCTGTCCTTCATATTTGAATTACTAAAGAATTTCTAGATATGAACCTTTCAGGCTTGGTTCACGCATTCATGTGCTTTTCTCATCACTAGCTCATCCTGATCCTATTTCTTCATAGTCATTCAGATTCTTTGGGAATTTGGGAGTGGTTTGGATCAGAATCAGATGGAAATTTCTTAAACCAGAAGGTCCTCCTAGATTTGTTATCCAAATCTTAACTTTAAGCTTACTAAAACACGAAGCAAAAAGAGCTCTCTTACACCTACTTACTAGGATATGAGTTTAGGATATTTTCACTGGCCTAGCCTCTTCCCAACCTGCTCCCCTTGTTTTAAATTCTTCTAGTTTGCCTACTGTTTTCACAGAATGGTGGTTTCCAAATTAGACACACACTAAAATCATCTGAGGAGTTATCATTATTACTCCTTTTATCAGAAAATATCCAAATTCACATATTTTGATATATTTTGTCTAGGTTAGACACAGTATATGATGAATATTTAACCTCTACAAGGGATTCTGTTGTTACAGTATTTGATTTTGGTGCCCTGGGTGTTGTATATATGTTTGTCTGAATTAGGGAAGGCAAAAGGTACATCAAAATGGTGAGACAAAAGGCAAAAGGCAAAGAAATACTTACAAGACAATATGTTGTTAAAAAAAAACAAAACCCAAAACTGTACAACTGGTGGAGGGAGTAGAGAAGAAGTAAGGTGGGAGAAAATGAGGTAGGAGGTAATAAGTTTGCCAATAATGTACTTATTATCTTACATATGTAAATGAACATCGCCTAGACAATAAAAGTAAAATAAAGAAAAAGAGAAAAAAAGAGATTCAAAAATTCCAACAAGCTTGAGAACACTGGCAAGGAGTAGTGGCTCTCAGTGTGATTTCTGAAATAACAGCTTCTATATTATCTAATCATTCTAGCAATACACTTTTGGATTTATCTAAGGCCTCCTGGGTTGAGAGTTTTAGGATGAGTAGGAGACTGAGAGTCTGGTTGTAATAAGCTCTTTGGGTGAATTTGATGAGGGCCAATGTTTATAAAACTGTTACTGAGCATTTTTTTCCCTTCCTGCCCTCCCTCCTTCGCTTCCTTCCTTTCCTTTTCTCTTTCTTCCCCTCCTTCTTTATTTTCATTCTCTCTCTCTTTGTCCTTCCTTCCTTCCCTTCTTCTCTCCTTTCCTTCCTTCCTTCCTTCCTTCCTTCCTTCCTTCCTTCCTTCCTTCCTTCCTTCCTTCCTTCCTTCCTTCCTTCCTGTGTACTAGTACTGTGATTTGAACTTGGCCTCAAGCTCTCACCCAGCTTGTATGTTTTTGGCTGACACTCTTATCACTTGAACCACACCTATACTCTGACAGTTTTTTTTCTGATTAAATGGAGAGATAATGTCCTTGTAATCCTCCAGAACTCAGCCTCCTAAGTAGTTAGGGTTATAGATGCAAGATATGAAGCCTGCCTCACTGATAATTTTTCCCACTCAAAGATCTATAGCAAGTTCAAAAATCAGTGAAGTATACCCATTATGCAGGAATAACAAGTGTTTCCTGGAATTAAATGCTTTGAATATACAGCCCAACTTAGAGTTCCTGTCATTCTACTTAGACCATGTTTATGTATTTAGAGGATAGACCATGACTATACAACCTAAAAAATTTGTCAGCAGACAAGAAATGTATGCAGAGGACAGACCATAGAAAGGAGGCATCCACTGACTTATGAGTAAGTTGGTAAGCGATAAAATAAAATAAATATATTACTATCACTCTAAACCAGCCAAGGATTTCTTAAAACAAATAAAATCCCAGAATGAGTAACAAGGATCAAGATGAATTGAATTAAAAAAAAAAACTGCTTTGTTTAATGGCCCTTCCTTTGTCTTGCTTCTTAAAGAAAATAAAAACAGAAAACACTTAGGACATTTTCTTTTGTCTTTCTTCCCCATGATTTTACCCCTGATCTCACTGTAACGGATTTTGGTACCCTGGGTATTGTATGTACATTTTTTCAGAAATAGGGAAGGGAAGAGAAACATCAAATTGGAGAGACAAAGGATTAAAGATGAACCTTACAAAACTATATACTGTAATCAAATTTATAGTTGGAGGAACTGAGGAGGGAGAAAGTTGGAAATAGAATGAGTGAGGCGGTAACAAGTTGATAAGAAACGTACTCGCTACCTCATGTATGAAACTGTATCCCCTCTGTACATCACTTTGACAATAAATAAATCAACTTTTAAAAACACAAAACAAAACTACAAGGAAAAAACAATAGAGCTAGTGAAAAGAAAGAGAGTGAAGAAGTTTTCAGGCAATTAAAAAAATGATGAACAAGGGATTTCTAGTTCAAGGAATACTGTAAAAACCCAGTTTCCAGTGGAAATTTTATGTTTCTATTAATCCAATGTCCACAGCCATCAACCTCTCATCATAGGCTTCTGAAAGTAAAGTCTAAGTTAAAATATTTCCTTTTAATATGCTGAGCAGAAAATTAACATCTTTTACTTCCCAAATGTACTTCTATTTTCCTTTTCATTTTGGATTTCATTTCAGGTGGATAGCCCACTAAGGACATTGCTGAGGGATATTATTATTATCTTATGCCTCAAAACTCCAATTAAATTAGTCACTTTCAAAAATGCAAGAAATTCCCGGACACTAAGTGGTTCTGGCATGTCCAGCAATCTTAGCCTAGCTTTTAACAGGGAAGGGCTGGAGAGGTAAGCATACAAAGATAAGCTGACTACACAGTCAAGAAGCCTAAGGAGAGACTGGGGAGAAGATGGCGGAGGAGCAGCAGAGCCCTAGCTGAGCTCCCTCCAACATCGCAGTTTTCCCACCCCAGAGAAACTTTTAACCCTAGATAGACTGCCCAAATAAGTTCTAACAGTACAGGGATTCCAGCCAGGAAGGAAAAATCAACTTTGCTGGTCTGAAAACACAGATTTGAGCTCCAGGCAGCATCCTGCTGCCACACCAGTGCCAGCATCGGCACAGTGCTGAGCACCCCGCACAGCTCAACGGAGACCAGGGAGAAATTCTCCAGACAGCAGCATACAGACAGATAGCAGGGTGAGCACGGACGGGCTGAAATTGCAGAGACAGTGTGAGTACTCCCACGAAAGACAGTCTCACTCGCGCCCACAGAGCAGCTCCTTCCCCTACCACCAGAGCAAAGCGCCATCTTTGACACTGGCAAAGGGTCAGACCAGACTGGAGCTAAATCCCCCCTGGGGAAAGTGAGGACAAAGTGGCCATCTTTGAGAAGGGCAAGAGGGACCAATCAGTGAGAGCTAGTTCTGCCCAGGAGAATGCCCCATGCCCAGGCAGGAGGCTTGTCTTGGGCCTTGGCTTGGCTAGAGGTGACTACCCTGCCCACTGGAATTCCTAAATTAGAAGCAAAAGCGGCGAACAGCTATTGGCGGCATGAACAGCCACACAGGAGAACAAACTTCCCAAGACAGATAAATGGTCCCACTTAGAAGCCCAATTTCCAGCCCGAAATGGAGCTGAATTAAATACCCAGCTCTGCCCAGGAGGCCGCCCTGCCCAGGAGGAAGGAACCTCCCCCAGGCAAGAGACTCTCAGCCCGGTAAACCAGGCCAGTGGCGCCCCGCCCTGCTGGGTCCACAGCCTATTCAATCCCAGGCATTAAAGGCAGCGGCCCTAGAGCAGATGGGAGGAGCCACGGTTCCCAAGACTATTCATGTCCCCATCTACAGTGGACGCACAAGGCCAACCTGCTAGCTGTGTGAACCACAGAACACCAGGATTTCACTAACAGGGGCAGAGGGTGAGAGCAGATCCCTGTGAACTGAAAGTAAGTCAAACCAGCCAAGTGCCAGAATAGACTGCAGACCATCTCAAGGAAATCAGAGACTGAAAAAAGCCCACCCAAACAAGGAAGACATTTTTTGTTTGTTTGTTTTGTCTCAAAAGTTTTTTAAGCTTTCATTTTTACTTTTTTTTTTCTTATTCTTATATTTTCATTTCTGAAACATCATTGGTTTGTTTTTGTTATCCATTTTCACCTGTTGGTTCTATCAAGTTTTGTTGTTGTTGTTGTTGTTGTTGTTGTTGTTTATTTTTCTGGGTTTTTTTCCCTTTTTATTTTTTTTATAATTTTTCTCGGTTATGTGCATCTGTCTTCCAGTATTCTTTCTTTATTTCTCTCTATGTACTCTGTTTCTTTAAAAATTACTTTTCTATGAATAACACCTCCATTCTTTACTGCTAACTCTCCATTGTCTATCATTTTAACCTTGGTGTTTCTACTGCTTCTACTCTCCTCCACATTTCCACGTCACTGAAACAAAACCAAAACCAAAACCATCACCCCCCATACATTTTACTCTAGTTTCTTTACTACCTCTAACTTACCCTCCTGACTTACTTCTAGGTCCTCCAGATCCCATTGACACCCGGTTATTGGATAGAGGGTATCCCTGCTTAATTTGAGTGAAACAAAGGGGTTCATAGAGAAAGCCAGTACAAAAGGAACTTACTATAAGAACAAGAATTGCTCATAGGGTAGTAACAGTAAATAAGTAACTACTGAATACAGGGCTCAGGATTGGTTGTTATATTGAAATTGTATTCTTTAGGAGTATCAAAGCTAATTTTATACACAGGTATAAAAGGTATCTGTATATAATTGTGAACTTCTAAGATTTACACAATAGTGCTTGGTAAGGTCTGCTTTGGGTCTTAAACGGTGCTCACAGGTGCTTGTAGATTGGGATTCCCAATCCAAATGGGCAGAAAAAACACAAAGAAACATGGCAAACAATGAAGTCTTATATCCCACTCAAAACAAGCAGGAAACAGAGCAGTCAATCAAAGACATAGACAAGAACCCCCAAAATGTTCTACAAAGTCTACTGATAAACATGATAAATGAAAAGTTTGACTGTCTTCAGTCAATTATTCTAGAGCATGAGGAGGCAAAGAAAAATTAATGGAGAATTTTATGGCCTCCACAAATAGAAAGATAAATGAACTTCAAGAGTCAAATGAAAAGATAGCTTCCCAGCTAAAAGATTTGAAAGACAACATTCAAAACCAAATTAATGAAGTTAATGAAGTAAAGAAGTCCATACAGGACCTAAGAGATGACATGGAAACCATGAGGAAAGACCAGTCAGAAGGGAAAGAGATTCAAAATCAAGTAGCTAGCCTAAAGTCCTGACTAACTGAAGCAGAAGATCGAATGTCAGGAGCTGAAGATGCCCTAGAATCTATGGAGAAAAATAGAAAATCAATACAAAACCAATCCAATCGACAATACAGATCGCTCCAGGAGATTCAAGATACAATCAGAAAGCCCATTTTAAAGATAATAGGTATTGAGGAAAACCTGGAGAAGGAAGTTAATGGAATAGGCAACTTGTTTAACAGAATATTAGCCAAGAACTTCCCAAATATCCAGAAGGAAAGGCCTATACAGATACAAAAAGCATTTAGAACCCCAAACCGACCAGACCAGAATAGGACATCCCACCGACACATTGTGATCAAAACAGGATCAGTAGAGTACAAAGCTGGTAGGGAGAAGAGAAAAATCACATCTAAAGGAAAAGCAATCAGAATTACCCCAGACATCTCAGCAGAAACCATGAAAGCAAGGAGAGACTGGAATGTGGTTTGCCAAACCCTAAATAAAAATAACTACCAACTAAGAATACGGTACCCAGCTGAACTCTCATTCATAGCCAAAGGTCAAATAAATGTCTTCCACAGTAAGGAAAAACTGAAACAATATATCTCCACCAAACCAGCTTTACAAAAAATACTCAAAGATGTACTACACAGAGAAAATAATCAAGATCCCAAAGCACACAGAGAAATGAACCCTAAATAGTAAACCAGAATAACAGATCAACAAATGGGAAGACTCAGCCTTTAACAAGATAGGGATAATGAAAGGAACAAATGATCAGCTCTCAATTCTAAATCTAAACATTAATGGACTTAATTTGCTGATCAAATGACATAGGCTCATAAGTTGGATCAAAAATCAAGATCCATCTTTCTGCTGCCTCCAAGAGAGTCATCTATCCAGCGAAAGTAAACATCTTCTAAAAGTGAAAGACTGGAATCAAATTTACCAAGCAAATGGCCCCCAAAAGCGGAGCAGAGTTGCAATCCTAGTATCAGACAAAATTGACTTCAAATTAAAAAAGGTAAGAAGAGACAAAGAAGGTTACTACATACTAATAAAAGGATCTCTCCTACATGAAGATATAAGCATCCTAAATATCTACACACCAAATGCAGGAGCACCCAACTTCATCAAAAAAACACTACTGTCTCTAAAAACACTCATAGACCCAAACACATTGATAGTTGGGGACTTTAAAACTCCACTGTCACCTCTGGACAGATCAACACGCCAAAAACTGAACAAAGAAACCACAGAACTAAACAATTGCATAGACCAACTAGACTTAATTGACATCTACAGAATATTCCACCCTTCAACATCAGAATACACATTCTTCTCGGCGGCACATGGAACATTCTCCAAAATTGATCACATCTTAGGGCACAAAGAAAATCTGTACAAATTCAGAATATCAAAACCATTCCCTGCATTCTCTCAGACCACAATGGAATAAAATTAGAGCTCAACTCAAATAGCCACCACAGAAAATCCTACAGTTCATGGAGACTGAGCAACACACTGCTGAACCATCAGGGGGTCATCGAAGAAATTAAAACGGAAATTCAAATGTTTGTGGATGAGGACACAAAGTACCAGGTTCTTTGGGACACAGAAAAGACAGTACTCAGAGGAAAATTTATATCTCTGAGTGCATACACCAACAAACCGGAGAAACAGCAACTCAATAATTTAAGGAAGCACCTGAATTTCCTTGAAAGAGAACAACAAGCCAAACCCCAAGTCAATAGACAGAAACAAATAATTAAAATCAAATCAGAATTAAATCAATTAGAGACGATAAAAACCATCAAAGAAATCAACAAAACAAAGGGTTGGTTCTTTGAAAAAATCAACAAGATAGACAAACCCCTAGCAAACCTGACCAAAAAACGAAGGCAGCACACTCAAATAAATAAGATAAGAGATGAAACAAGTAACATCACCACAGAAACAACCAAAATTAAGACCATAATAAGGGACTATTTTGCAAACCTTTATGCCAACAAATTCAAAAACTTGATAGAAATGGATGATTTCCTAGAAAAAAATTCATATCCTCAAACTCAGCCATGAAGACTTAAACCTTCTAAACAGACCCATATCCAGTATTAAAATAGAAAAGGTAATAAGTGATCTCCCAGCGAAGAAAAGCCCAGGTCCAGACGGATTCACTGCAGAATTCTACAAGGCCTTTAAAACAGAACTCACACCAATATTTCTCAAATTCTTCAATGAAATTGAAAGAGAACGTTCACTACCAGACACATTCTATGAAGCCACTATAACCCTCATCTCAAAACCAGGCAGGGACGCATCTTGGAAAGAGGACTATAGATCGATTTCCCTGATAAATATAGACTCAAAAATTTTCAACAAAATTCTGGCCAATCGACTTCAACAGGTCATCCAAAAAATCATATATCATGATCAAAGTGGATTCATCCCAGGGATACAAAATTGGTTCAATATAAGCAAGTCAATTAATGTAATCCACAACATCAACTGGAGCAAGGTAAGGATCACATGGTTGTATCACTCGATGTGGAAAAAGCATTCAGTAAAATCCAGCACCCATTTATGCTAACAGCCCTGGAAAAACTGGGATTCCAGGGAACATTCCTGAATATAATCAAGGCAGTTCATGACAAACCAACAACAAGCATAACTCTGAATGGTGAAAAACTAAAGCCATTCCCTTTATAATCAGTAACAAGACAGGGTGTCCACTGTCTCCCCTTCTCTTCAACATAGTACTAGAATGCCTAGCCAGAGCAATTAGGCAAGAAAAAATATAAAGGGGATCCAAATAGGAAAAGATGAAGTTAAACTTTCTCTCTTTGCAGATGGCATGATCCTATACCTAAAGAACTCCATAGACTCTACCTCCAAGCTACTAAGGTGATCCAAAACTTTGGCAAAGTTGCAGGATATAAAATAAACCCTCAAAAATCAGACTTTCTCTGTGCTAACGACCTGAATACAAAGGCTGAAATCAGGAAAGCAACTCCTTTTGCAATAGCCTCAAAAAACATAAAATACCTCGAAATAACCTTAACAAAGAAGTGAAAGACCTCTACGATGAGAAGTTTAAAAACGTGGAAAATGAAATTAAGGCAGAACTAAGGAAATGGAAAAACTTCCCATGCTCCTGGATTGGGAGGATTAATATAATCAAAATGGCAATATTGCCAAAGGCTATCTACAAATTCAATGCAATACCAGGAAGCAATCCTAAAATTCATATGGTACAATAAAAGACCCAAAATATCAAAAACAAACCTAAGCCGAAAGAACGGTGCTGGAGAAATTACAATACCCAACTTCAAGCTGTATTATAAAGCTATAGTAATAAAAACAGCTTGGTATTGGCAGAGGAACAGTCCTGAAGACCAATGGAACAGAATTGAAGACCTAGAAATGAATCCACAGAACCACGCCTACTTAATCTTTGTTAAAGGACCTAAAACTATAGTTTGGAAGAAAGATAGCCTCTTTAACAAATGGTGCTGGCAAAACTGGTTTGACACATGCAATAAACTAAAACTAGATCCTTATATATCACCCTGCACCAATATCAATTCCAAATGGATCAAAGATCTCAAAATCAAAACAGACACCCCGAAAACACTAAAGGAAGGAGTAGCAGAAACACATGGGTTCCTTGGCACTGGACGGAACTTCCTCTACAAAGACCCAGAAAGGCTACAAATCAAAAAAAGGTTGGACAAATGGGCCTACATCAAACTACAGAGCTTCAGCAGGGCAAAGGACATAGCTTGCAAGATGAACAGAAAGCCCACAGATTGGGAGAAGATCTTTACTACCATTCAACAGACAAAGGCTTCATATCTAAAATATATGCAGAACTAAAATAATTAAATTCATCCAAAACAAAACAGCAAAGAACCAATAGCCCGCTCATCAAGTGGGCTAGAAACTTACAAAGAGACTTCTCTGATGAGGAAAGGAGAATGGCCAAGAGTCATATGAAAAAGTGCTCTACATCACTGGCCAGAAAAGAAATGCAAATCAAAACAATATTGAGATTCCAACTCAACCCAATAAGAATGTCCTATATCAAGAAAACTAACAATAACAACTGTTCGAGGGAATATGGTCAAAAGGGAACCCTACTTCATTGTTGGTGGGAATGTAAACTGGTTCAGCCACTCTGGAAAGCAGTATGGAGATTCCTCAGAAGACTAAACATAGAACTCCCTTATGACCTAGATACCCCACTTTTGGGTATCTATCCACAAAACCACAAAGAAATCACACTAAAGCCACCAGCACAACAATGTTCATCGCAGCACAATTTGTCATAGCTAGAGTCTGTAACCAACCCCAATGCCCCTCAGTAGACAAATGGATCAGGAAAATGTGGTACATATGCACAATGGATTTTATGCCTCTATCAGAAAGAATGACATTGCCCCATTTGTAAGGAAATGGAAGGACTTGGAAAAAATAATAGTAAGTGAAGTGAGTCAGACACAAAGAAACATGCACTATATGTTCTCCCTTATAGGGAGAAATTAGCACAGGTTTAGGCAAGTCACAGCAGAGGATCACAGGGCCCAATAGCTATACCCTTATGAACACATAAGATAATGCTAAGTGAAATGAACTCCATGTTATGGAAACGATTGTTATATCACAGTTGTAATTACTTTCAACGTGCCATATGTAACTGTAGCCTCTATTATTGATGATATTCCTGTGTCACCCTCACTATCTCTGTATCTTATCTGAGTATATTGGAAACCGTGTATACTGGTATTAGAACCAGGAAATTGGAAGGGAATACCAAAATCGAGAGACAGAGGTTAATAAAAGACAAACAACTTCAAAAGCAATACTTACAAACTTTTTGGTGAAAATGAACTGAACTGAACAACTCGGGGGGGAGGGGGGAGGGAAGGAAGGGGAGGGAGGGGTTAGGGATGAGGTAACAAACAGCACAAGAAATGTATCCAATGCCTAATGTATGAAACTGTAACCTCTCTGTAATTCCGTTTGATTATATATATATATAATATATATATATAATATATATAATATATAATATATATAATATATATATGTATATGAAGCCTAAGGAAAGCCTAATTAAATACATTACATTTCTTCAAACCTGAAGGGACAGCCATTTGGAATGGCTGCCCCCAACTCTGGAAACTGGAAAAGTGAAAGCAAAGATAAAATAGAAACATAGACACCTAGAGACATCCCCCAAATTTTCCTGAATGTCCTTCTTATTCAGGGACGCCTTTAGTGATTTAAAAATTTGCTCAGCTTGCTTTCCTTGGACCCTATTGAATATATAAATGAGGCACTGACCACAGCTAATTGAAATGATGACATAATACCAAGCAACTTCATGCACCCGAAGGTGAATTAGTCTTGGAATTTCAGTGTGTGAAATGCAAGAAGCTGACCTCAAACTTCAGTTATCTCCCTGATGAGTGACTCTCTAACTCTACTGTTTATAAAAGTTTTATGGAAATGGCACAAATCCAAAAAGCATGTTTATAGAGATCTTGAAGAAAGTTACAGTAATGGTTCTAGACAAGAAGTTCAGGAAACACCACAAGAACTGCTAATGAAAGGAGATCCTAAGAATAGAATTTCATAAAAAATTAATCATCAAGAATCCATTTCCTGTCACCTTGATTCATCTTCCACCATATTGACCTATGGGTTATGTTAGTTCATTTTCCACAGAGCCTTAATTGAGATGCAAAAATAATGCAGAGATGGCAAATCAAAGATACTATATTAGGAATGGTGTCAGGAGTAAATGGGCTTCCAATTTTTGAGGGTTTTTATGACCAAAAGCACTTTGAAATAACTCACTTTTGAGGACAGAAAGATATAAATGGCAGGTTCAAAATTAGGTTAGTATACCTGTCAGACAAAGCAAGGGTCCTGAGCTTTTCCTGCCCATCACACACATTCCCATCACTGCCTTAACGCAGTAAGATTGGAACTACCCCCCAGTTTCACTATTTTATCCCAGAAAAACTTTCCAGCATGTAATATGCTTTTAACTTCCATTTCAATGATTGAATTTCACCAAGAGATAGTAAAAGGAGAGAGAAAAGCTTTGTTTATTTCCATGCCTATTTTCAGAGAATGTATATAAAAAAATGAGTATGTGCTTTTCATCCATTCAATAAAGAAAGTCTCGTATCATCAAAGCTAATATCATATCCTCTAGACAGAAATTTTAATTTTTACTTGATTATTGCATGATTGTTGCTAGTATTCATTTATTTATTAAATGGAGAAGACAGACAATTTGAGAGACCAGTCCAGAATTTAGTCAAACCAACAAGCTTTTCGAAACTAGGTTTCACATTAAAATCAGTACAGAGCTATTGGTCTATCAGTCTCAGTCTAGAGATTCTGATACAATAAAGGTAAAAGAGTTTCATTCTTTTAGACCCACCAGCACTAGCAGCCCACATTCTGTGAACCTTGTCTCCCAGAAGGCAATAATCTAGCCAGGTACTGATGTTTCATTCTGGTAATCCTAGTTATTCTGGAGGCTGAAATCTGAGGTTCAAGATTCAAAATCAGTCCAGGCAGGGAAGTCTATGAGACTCTTACCTCCAATAAACTTGTAAAAATAGGGAAGTGGACATCAAGTGGAAGAGTGCTAGATTTGAGGTAGAAAAAATGCTCAAGGACAGCCCCAGTATTGGAAAAAGAAAAAAAATCAATAATCAAAGGATATTTTTGTAGTGATAATAGGGATATTGATTTAAAATCCATGTGTAAACATTATTGCATCGTAATTTATGCTGAGGAAAATCCATGTTCGCTATTAGTAAAATGAGAATATATTAAATAACTAGATTTAGAAGAAATGAATTTGTTTAGTAAGGATAACATTCATAGTGAAAACAAAGTCAAAGATATGGATTTCAAAAGAGAAAGAGACAGAGACAGAGTCAGAGATAGAGACAGAGAGAAAGAGGGAGAGAGGGAGGGAACAAACCTAGCAGAAATGTATCCAAGAAGATCATAGGTACTTAGAGTTTCACAGAAATAACCACAGATTATCCTGAGTGCAGCGACTCATTCCAAAAAAATAGATTTGAGAAAAGTCACAAGCAAATGATGGAAATAGCAGTCAGGGATGAGTAGTATGTGAGGTGCTCTTTGGAGAAGAGCTTCCTATACAGGCAGCTTCAGAGGATTTGGCAGAGGACAAGTATAGGCTCACATGCACTAAACTTTGGCTCATAAATAAAGAGCTTGCTCCCAAGAATCTCAGGGATGCTGTCAGACTGTGACATCTTTGAACTTGGGATTGAGTATATAGTGAATACACTAGGTATGTAACCACGTGTTGTTGTATCCAAATGATACCACTTCAGTCAAGAGAGAATAATGTCTTTTGTAAGTTGGGAACCACATTGGCTTGCTCCTTGAAATGGTGCATTACTTCTGACAGACATCATGGAGTCTGGGGTGTGCCAAGAGACAGGCTAGGATGGAGAATGTAGATTGTAAATGAGCAATATGCCTAGAAAATTAAGACAGTGCACGAAAAAGACATGATCTTTCCTTGCAAATTACACAGAATTAGCTCTGAAATGGTCCTATGACTTGGATGCTGACTTTGATGATAGAGCCTTTGTACTAAAAAATCTTTCACTATGGGCATTGAAAGGTGTATAATCCAAAGGGAACCAATGGCTCATGCTTTTTTTTTTTTTTTAGTTTTTAAAAAGTTTTTATTGTCAAACTTATGTACATAGAGGTTACAGTTTCATGTGTTAGGCATTGGATACATTTCCTGTACGGTTTGTTGCCTCTTCCCTCATTCCTTCCTCCTTCCTTCCCCTTTCCCCCTTCCCCCTTTCCCTTTCTTCCCCATGAGTTGTTCAGTTCATTTATACCAAACAGTTTTGCAAGTATTGCTTTTGTAGTCGTTTGTCTTTTTATCCTTTGTCTCTCGATTTTGGTATTCCCTTTCACTTTCCTAGTTCTAATACCAGTATATGTGGTTTCCAATGTACTCAGATAAGATACAGAGATAGTGCAGGTACAACCATAGGAAGGGGATACAAGAGGATCATCAATAATAGAAGCTATGGAATTGTAGCTATTCAGAAGTCTGAGACCTGTGGATCAGGTTTCAGAGTAATTCCAGTCAGGAAAGTCCTTGAGAATCTTATTTCCAATTAACCACCAGAGAACCCAAATTGGAGCTGTGACTTAACTGGTAAAGTAAAAAGACTAAGGGATGGCACCCAGGATCAGTGCATGCACACATATTCGTGCGTGCACTCGCACACACACACACAATGGACGGATGGATAAACAGAGAGAGAGATGATAGATAGATGATAGATATATAGATAGATATACCGATAGATAGATATAATAGCAGCCTTGAGATGAGACAGAAAGGAACAATAAATATGAAACCAGTGTATTACAGTTATTTCTATGAGTGATCTAAGCCAGCTTTCTGGTTGGTGTTATGAGAGTCAGATAATGACACCACACATAGAAACATGTCATCTATAGCACAGTAATGTTGATTTCCATCAGTGTGAGATTAAGAAACATGTAGAAGTCAGGGAGGGAGGTTTTGTCACAAATTGCATGAAATTCCTGACAGGTAAGGCTTTCACTCTGTTACTGTGCTCCCTGGTGACTGGTTCTCCTGCTGTCCTAACAGCCATTTATTTTACTCTGATGTCCTAGCTGCTGACATTCCTGCAGCCCTGGGGCGCATAGAGCAGCTTCTTCAACCATCTGTGCTGTAGCTGCTCTGAGCACTGATCGAATCTAGTAACTGCTTAGTTATACCATGTGAAATGCACATGTAGGAAAATATCATTGCATTTATTTCTTAGGTTGATTTTTCTTTAATTCATGGGGAGCATATCAGACTAGGGAAGAGGACTCAGGTTTTGAACCCATCTGATTTTCAGTTTTCAGTTCATTCAATATATTTAGTGGAAAAAACTAATAGTTTAATTTTTTTTACTTCAAGTGTCCCTCCCCTACATAAAATAAAAGTGATAATACCTGCACTAGCTTCCTTTCAGGACTATACAATATAAAAATAAAAATTAATCCATGGAAATTAGGGAGTACAGTAGGATGAAGATACCTAAAATATCATTTAGATTTCAAGGCCTATATATGCATATGGATATTTGGATGTTAATTCAATCTTATATATTATATATTATCTTATATATTATATTAATTTAATCTTTTATAACAATTTTAATTATTTATGTTAAATCATATCTATGTATTTATATTCACATGCACAAATATACAATTATTGCTTTCATTTCTTATATACACCAATATTGCCATCATTAGAATAGATCATCAGACTCTTAACTACAAAAATATCCCAAGACTGGCTGCAGATCTGTATGTAAAGTTATCATTGCGACAAAGGCTAAATATTACCCCTAAATCAAAAGAATCGCTATGTATTATGATCACCAAGAAAGCAAATATTAAGGAATGATGCAATCAATAATACTTTTTATTTTTATTTATTTTTTAGGGATGACCACACATTTATTATAACTCCAAACAGAAAAGCAGACATCAATAACAGAATTCCTACATAGTCACATAGTGCTAAATGGAATACTGTGATAGATGGCAATTCAAGAGTATAAATTACAGCTCTATGAACAACCTAAAGAGTCCATGGATTAAAACAATGTTAAGCAAAGGCAGCAAACATAATAGATTATATACTACACTGTTACATTTGCATCCAGTTGAAGAGAAAGAGTAAAACTAAACAATGTATTGCTTAGGGTTGAATGTTTGTGATAAAACAATAAAGAAAAACAAGGAAATGGATATCATGAAAGTTGGAATAATGGCTACTTCCAGGGCAGAAGGAAAGGCCAAGGTCATTAGAGGATATCTGGGGAGCTAGCAATATCAGTGATTGTCCCATACCAGTGGTTTCTACTGTCAAAGATTACATAATCTGGTAAACTTTCTTTCTTTTCTATTTTATCTACAGTATATCAAATTACTCTTAATATGTTATTGTCAAATATTTTAAATGCATAAACTGACTACAGTATTATTAAGAAAGAAACATATAAGGTCAATAATGCTTCTTAACATGAAAAAATGTCATTCCTGACATTGACATGTCAGGAAACATGTCAAAAATATTTTTCATATATCATGAGGATGGGGCTGGTTTGGTGCTTTTGAGAGAGTATGATTTAATTACGATCTATAAGCAACAACCAAAAAGGAAAAACACAATTTTATCCATTCTAATCTGCATTTTTATTCACTTCTTCCTTAATCATTTGCTTCATTGAACATTTACATGCTTAATTTCACTATATTATTCTAACTTCCAAATACTGGACTTGCATTTGGACTTCTAAAAGTTCCACATTAGAGAACACTTAACAGTTTAAAATATACAGTACTTAAGTTGTGGCCAAGAAGACTTTTAAAACATTTAAATGGCATTAATTCCATATTAAGAAATCATTTTAAAATTTCAAATATTTTTAAATATAAATAAGCTAGGTTAATTTTGATATCATCCATTAGATCATTTTACCAGATATTAACATAACTATATATCTTTTGAAAGGGACCACTCTCTCTATGAAGAAATTATAATTTTAAAGATATTCATTGTTTCCAATACCAAAAGACTCTGTTACTTGTGAATGTGGAAAACTGTACTAAGAACAAAATGATCTATCGTAGAAAAGGAGAATGGTTTGAATCAAAAAGTGATTGCAGGCTCTGTGGCCCAAAGGGAACACTACTACACTGTTGGAGGGAGTGTAAACTTGTTCAACCACTCTGGAAAGCAATGTGGAGGTTCCTCAAGAGGCTAATTGTTGAGCTCCCCTATGACCCAGCAATCCCACTGCTGAGTATTTACCCAGAGGATAACTAGAAAGGCCATACTAAAGCTAGCAGCACACCATGTTCATAGCAACATTATTTACTATAGCTAAAATATTGAACTGACCCAGCTGCCCTTCAGTAGATAAATGGATCAAGAAATTGTATATATATACAATGGAATTCTATGTTTCTATCAGATAGAGTGACATTGCTCCATTCATAAGAGAATGGAAAGACTTAGAAACAATCATACTAAGTGAAGTGAGCCAGATCCTCCCAAAACCATAAACTTTTTGGTCTCCCTTATTGATAATTGTTAGTATAGCTAGGATACTCCTAGCAGATGATCACAATAGCTCAATAGCTATGTACATATGATCCCAGAAGATAACACTAGGAGAAGTGATTTCCAAAATATGGAAACAAGTGGTTTATCATTGATATTGATATTTTCAATGTGCTGTATGAATTTTTTTTCTTTTGTTCATCTTCCCTATGATTTTGCCCCTATTGTCACTGTATTTGATTCTGATACCCTGGGTATTTTATATATGTCAGTCTGAGTTAGGGAAGGGAAGGGGAACATTAAAACAGTGAGACAAAGAATAAATAGCAGGGCTGGGAATATGTCTTAGCAGTAAAGTTCTTCCCTTGCATGCATGAAGCCCTGGGTTTGATTCCTCAGCACCACATAAACAGAAAAGGCCAAAAATGGCACTGTGGTTCAAGTGGTAGAGTGCTAGCATTGAGCAATAAGAAGCCAGGGACAGTACTCAGGCCCTGAGTCCAAGCCCCAGGACTGGTAAAATAAATAAATAAATAAATACATACATACATACATACATACATACATACATACATAAATACATAAATGGTAAAAGACAAATGAATATGACAGCAATAGTGACAAGACAAAACATTGTAAATTAACTGTATATCTCCTGGAGAGGGATTGGGGAATACGGAAGATGAGAGAAAAATGGGGGGCGGAGGGATGACGAATTGGACAAGAAATGTACTCACTACCTAATGTGTGTAATTATAACCCCTCTGTACTTCACCTTGACAATAAAAATAAAAATTATTAAAAGAAAAGTAATTGCAATATGAAAAGTTTAGAGAAACAGATAACAGCATGATATAGCAAAACAAGAACAAAATATTGATTCAGGCAGACTTACAAAGAAATAAATCTTAAGGTAATTATTTACCTTCTTGTAGTCTTAATGTTGTCATTGTTACACAGAAGTAATTGCAAAGCTCCCATAGGATTGTTATAAAAATTAAACAGCTGGTGTGTGAAATGCCCTGGGGCTTATTGCAGATGGCAACTTTATATTCTCTTCAAGGGAGACAGAAAATTAAATGTATAGAATGTCATAGACCCCAATGGAAGTATAGAAAATGCCAGATTCTGTGCAGTGAACAGGCAGGCATTAGCAAGATCGCTATAAACAGTCATATCTCAACATGTCGTTTCTCCTTTCTACTTCCCAATGGAATAACAGGAAGGGAAGTTTAGGTGAAGAAGGTGAATGGCCCATGGGACCAAGAGAACTTCCCAATCAATTTCTTTCACATTCTCTTTATGATGGACTTGTAGAAATACATTCAAATTTGAGACTGTCATGCATGTGCATGATGTGGTGCAGTAGCATGGCACTTTGATGATGAAAGGAGAAGAAAGTATTATAGGAAATATCAGGGAATGACTGTCACTCTTTGCCAGCTACCAGAGCTTTAGCGAAGCTGGCTGAATAAAATGTAGTGTGCCTGAGTCTGAATGCATCAGAGATATTACCAAATGTACTAGGACTCATGAAAGTATTTCTAAGGACACCAAGTATAGAGATTAAGATGTAAAATATCATATCTGCTTGAAATTTACTTAAATAGGCAAAGCATATGAGTTATTAGAATGAGAAAAAGTGTGACTCTCAGGTTATACCAGGGAGTAAAATGCATTTGTGGCTTCTCTGAGGACCTCTCAGTTCCACTCATCTCTACCTGGTCCCATACAAGAAAGTAGAGTTCCCCAAGTGAGCTCACTGTCCTCCTGGATCACACAATGCAATTGCTTCCAGACCTCCTTATCTGTCCTCAGGGGCTCTTGAGCTACAAAGTCATGCTTTTTATTTTCCAAACATAGGCATACATTTACCATGTGTTAGTTATAGAAATAGCAACAGAATGCAAATCCCATTGCATATTACCCACGATTCTGATAACTGTATCATACTTAGTTCCATTGTTAGTCTAACACTCACCCTTTCTTCTTCACAATATTTTAAGAAGGAGAATGAGAATCTCCAAAAAAAAAAAAAAAAAAAAGACAGAACTACAGAAAATGTCAAATTTTTTCATTCTAGACATAAACCAGTTTTAGTAGAATCCCACTTAATATCTCATTTTTTGAGGTTGGGAAAATGGTCTAGTGGTAGAGTGCTTGCCTCATATATATGAAGCCCTGGGTTTGGTTCCTCAGCACCACATAAACAGAAAAAGCCGGAAGTGGTGCTGTGGCTCAAGAGGTAGAGTGTTAGCCTTGAGCAAAAAGAAGCCAGGGACAGTGCTCAGGCCCGAGTCAAAGCCCCAGGACTGGCAAAAAAAAAAATATATATATATATATATATATTGGTGGGAATGTAAACTGGTTCAGCCACTCTGGCAAGCAGTATGGAGATTCCTCTGAAGGCTAAATATAGAACTCCCCTATGACCCAGCAGCCCCACTTTTGGGTATCTATCCAAAAGACCACAAACAAAATCACAGTAATGCCACCAGCACAACAATGTTCATCGCAGCACAATTTGTCATAGCAAGAATCTGGAATGAACCCAGATGCCCCTCAGTAGACGAATGGATGAGGAAAATGTGGTACATATACACAATGGAATTTTATGCCTCTATCAGAAAGAATGACAATGTCCCATTTGTAAGGAAATGGAAGGACTTGGAAAAAATTATAGTAAGTGAAGTGAGCCAGACCCAAAGAAACATGAACTCTATGGTCTCCCTTATTGGGAATAATTAGTACAGGTTTAGGCAAGTCATAGCAGAGCATCACAAGGCCCAATAGCTATACCCTTATGAACACCTAAGATGATGCTAAGTGAAATCAACTCCATGTTATGGAGACAATTGTTATATCACAGTTGTAACTACTTTCAACGTCCCATGTGTATCTGTAGCTTCTACTATTGATGATGTTCTTGTTTCACCTTCCTGTGGTTGTACCTACACTATCTCTGTAATCTTATCTGAGTATATTGGAAACTGTGTATACTGGTACTGGAAGTAGGAAATTGAAAGGGAATACCAAAATTGAGAGACACAGGGTAAAAAGAGACAAACAACTACAATAGCAATACTTGCAAAACTGTTTGGTGTAAGTGAACTGAACACCTCAGGGGGGGAAAGGTAATGGGGAGGGGGGAAGGGGGCATGAGGAACAAGGTAACAAACAGTACAAGAAATGTATCCAATGCCTAACGTTTGAAACTGTAACCTCTCTGTACATCAGTTTGATAATAAAAATTTGAAAAAAATAAATAAAAATAAAAATTAAAAAAAAATCTCATTTTTCTCCTAGGAGATATAGTTAGGATTTGTATGTTGTTTGTTTTTGTAAAGATATACAAAGGGGTTACAGTTATGTAACTCAGTACATTTCTTTTTGAACAGTGTCAACCCCTTCCTCATTTTCTCCAAGGTTTCTCCCCCCCCTCCTTCCCAAGTGATATAGTTCATTTCCAACATAGTGCCTAGTGAGTATCTCTCCTGAATTAGTTCAAGTTTGTTCCACTCTTTCTGTGCTTTTCCCCTCCCTCCTTGAATCAGATAAATTTTCATACAAATCAAAGAGCACAGAAATTTTTAAAAAACTGCAGGAAAAGAGAAAAAACAACAACAAGAAAAAACGCAATAATAACAATAGCTTTTTTTTTTCTTTTAGTTTGCTATTTTCAGGGTCATAGCTTGGAAGTAAAGGAAGGAAATTTCTAGCATTTTTAAAATGACCAGAGACAGAATAAATGCGTGCAAGGCTCAAATAGCCTCTCCAATAACATTCTTGTTTATGGAATGACATTTAGACATGATTTTTGACAGCCTGTTTTGCACCTTTCTCAATAGTTAGAATATGGGCAGGTAGTTGATCCTCCTCAAACTAAAAAGACATAATCCCTTATTAGTTACTTACCTTTGATCCAGTAATTGTCACCCATGAGACAAAAATCACTGAAAAACATGATTACCATTATTAGGCATTTTTAGCCTTTTGTGCCAAAGCTTCCTTGTTTGCTTAAAGATCTTTAAAAAAAAAAAACATAGTAGAATTTCATCTATTCTCTACCAAGCAGCTCTTTCAAACTAGTGAAAGAAAAGCTTAAACAATTAAGAAAGCCAAGGTTTTAAATAAAGACATTTCATACACTAATTTTGTAATTTTTGTCTCTAGGGATCTTTTCAAGTGCACAACAATTACATAGTGCCAGTACTTCATGATTTGAATCCTGTAGATTATTCTACTTGTTCTTATTGTTCTCATCCCTTACATATTTGAACTGAAACATTCTCTCAATGTTGGGATGCAGAGATTACCTACCAAAATAAAAAAGGCATAGAACATCTGGATTTGAAGCCAGCTTAGCTTTTTGTCTCTTCCTGAAGTTTACTTTACCTTCTAATTGTTACACAAAAAGGAGAGAATCTGCCTTCCTATTTAGGAATGGAATCCTAATCTGCAATCCTAAAACAGTATTTAACCTTTCTCTCTGTTGATATTTACAGAAATAATGTAAAAGCAAGCATGGGTGAAACTTTCCCAGCTGTTTTAGAGGTGCTACAATATATGTGTTTTCCAAAGCCCCTTACTTTTGGCAGTAAAAATGCCTGTTTTATTTTTAAAAGTTCTTGTTGATTTCATAAACATTATTAACCTTATTTGCATATCAACCTTAGATATATAACTTTAATATTCTTTCCTATGTCTTTCTAGTCAATATGTAGTTAAATTAGTATTCTGAAAACTTGAAAGAGGATGAGCCAATAATAGTAACCTTCTCATGTTGTAGCATATTTTCTATCTCAGATGAAACAATAAACCCTTAAGAGAAAGCAACAGCATTTTTTGATTGTGTGTGTGTGTGTGTGTGTGTGTGTGTGTGTGTGCTGAAACTGGAACTTGAACTCAAGGCCTGGGCAGCACTGTTTATCAGCTTTTGTGCTCATGGCTGGCTTTCTGCCACTTGAGTCACAGCTCCACTTTGGGCTTTTTGCTTATTAATTAGGTAATCGAATCTCACAGACTTTCCTGCTTTGGCTGACTTTGAGCCACAGGCCTCAGGTCCCAATGTAGTGAGTACCTAGGATTAAAAGTGTGAACCATTAGTGCTAGAGGCAAGTGATGCCCTCTTTTCAACACAGCTTACTGAATGAGATCCACAGGGTTATACATATATATATATATATAATACCTGGATTTGATTTATAAGTACATATGTCTATCATTTCCTGAAAGTTTAAATTAATCCACATTCTGAATCTGACGTTTTTATTTACATTTTATTTAATATATTTTATGTCACACATAAATACTCATAAGGTAATAAAGATACAGATAAATGACTACAGTTGAATATTTTGGCTGAAGAGTAGATGAAGAGTTTGATGGAGTCATTAGGAAGGATTAGAGAAAAAGAGTGTTATTAAATTATAAACTGAAAACATACCAGAACCAAGATTTTTCAAGATTTTTCTATCTCCAAACTTATCTCCATCTTATCTAAGGTGGTTTCTTTCCTCCGTGGTTTTGAATTGCACCTCTGCACGGGTGTATTATGATTTGTTTCAGTAGGTAATCAGAAACCCTTTTCTGAATATTAAGACCTGCTTCAAATTTTCTCAGTTAACTGTGTTTTGGCATGTTAGATCACAAATTTTGTTTGCTGCAAACAAAGCACCAGATATTTTTTGTTTGTTTGTTTGTTTTTGGTTATTGTTGTTTGCTTTTTAACTTTGGGAAAAATCACAGTTGTAACTACTTTCAACGTGCCATCTGTAACTGTAGCTTCTATTATTGATGATCTTCTTGTATCACCTTCTTGTACCTACACTATCTCTGTATCTTATCTGAATATATTGAAATCCATGTATACTGGTATTAGTACTAGGAAATTGAAAAGGAATAGCAAAATCGAGAGACACCGGGTAAAAAAAAGACAAACAACTACAAAAGCAATACTTGGAAAACTGTTTGGTGTAAATGAACTGAACAACTCATGGGGAGGGGAAGGGGAAGGTGGAGGGGAGAGGGGGAATGAGGGACGAGGTAACAGTTCAAGAAATGTATCCAATGCCTAATGTATGAAATTGTAACCTCTCTATAATTCAGTTTGATAATAAAAACTTAAAATTAAAAAAGAAAGCTAAAGTTGGCTCACTTATGTAAAGAAATAGCTGATAAGAATTAAGAATTAAGAAGATGTATTTGATGGGAATCTGCTTTGTTCTCATAACTCCTTGTTGCTCCCCTCTCAGCCCATTCTTTTATGTATGGAAAGATCCTATATGAAGGACTTGCCTCTCCCCTCTAGGCTCATTTTTTTCTATGTATCAAAGATGGAATACGAAGGATTGACCCCTCCTTATTGTCTCAGGGGCATACAGGCACCAGATAAAACTTCAGGTATGAGCTGACCTGCATTAATGTGCAGGCAGGGCAATTCACCAGGGCAATTCACCTAAGCCCATCTGTAAACAGCCCATCTGTAACTAATCCATTATGGGTCCAAGGACAAGCCACGAACTTCGTAGACCTAGTAGTGCTTTCAATAACCTCTGCCTCCTTCCTCAGACCCTTATATACCTGGACCCAAATTCACCCCCTCGCACAACCTCTAAACCTGAGGGAAGGTCTGTGCCCCTCCCTGTTCCTCAATAAATAGTTCTCTCATTTGAAAAAAAATGTAATACAAGGAATTCCATGAGGAAAGGACTGAATCTGACTTTATGTGCATATCCATGTAATAGGGAGGTCAGATCTGGCCAGTGCCATCATTAACTGTGGAGGGGTATCAGATTGACACCAGGTCAGATTAGAGCAGAAGCCAACTCCGTCTTCACTAAGATCTCCCCCACCCTACCCAGGGAAGTTCCCCTTTGCTGTGATAAGATTGTGTAAACTGCTTGACCACCTGAAGCATGGAAGTTTCAAGGAACGTTCAACGTTAAATCTGTGACCTCCTATGAGTAGGCATATCCACCTGCATCATGTGAGCCCCACCAAATCCATGCGCCAATTCTAACTAGAATGATAGGTTGGTTCAAACAGATACTGTGAGGCCGACTGTAACTCCATACTCCATTGGCCACCTACGTGTGACCTGGCATGCTCTGTAAGTGTTGTAACCTCATTGGTCACCTGAGTGTGGCAGGCTTGACCATGTGGTGTTTGCCTTTATAACCCGACCCTGAGTGTGGCCCTGGGTGCATGGTGCCAGCTCCCTAGTCTGGGCCGTCACCCTGGCCGGTCAGTATACTTTTTACTTCCCCAATAAGTCCATCTTTTTACTTGAGACTGTCTCTGAGTGGTGGATTCTTTGAGGGATGGGGGATTCCCCCCACCGTCAGACCCCGTTACATTGTGGTCCCCTCCCTTGGGGGGTCCCCATTACATCCACTCATTTGGTTTCGATTTTCTTAAAATTTTGTAGTCCACAATTTTAATTTACATCTCCTTTCCCACCAAGCAATCTGGCCAACAGCTGTATTTAGATATTCTCCCTCTCTCTCTTCTTCCCTCCCTTTTCTAACCTCTACACCCCTGCTGTTTGTGTGTATGGGTGTGTGCATGTGCATGTGTGTGGTTATTGTTTGCTTTTTCAAGATGAGAGATTTAGGAAGGATTTATGTTAGTATAATAAGATGAAGTAGAAGATACAAAAGGGAAAAAATTGAAGAAATATTTCCTGGTACCCATGTAGAAAATGGTTAGTAAAGACCTCTATTTTGTAAAATTTGAAGTGTGAGGGGTGCAGGTGAAGAAAAAGAAAGAAGAAAACAGTTAGGGTCTGGCATTCCTATATTGCCCAGAGTCTCTGAGTGAAAGTATTACCTTTCTGTGATACAAAGTTGTCTCTGCCTGACTTAGAGATAACCAAGAAAACATAGCTGTTACTGTAGTATTCTCTAAGTTTGGTTCTTAGGTTCTTGGGTTACCTGACACAATTTGTCATGCTCAAACAATTTTCATAAGCTCAAAGCACTTTTTGTAATAATCTTTCCATTATTTATCCTTCTATTTTTCTGGCATTTGTATTAATAATGCAAAAATAAAACCATTGGTAATCCTGCTACCTTATCAGGACTAGACTGCTTGAGAACCCAGTAGAAGGGAGGAATGCCAATAAAACAAAAGAAAGTTCTTATTGATACTCTTAACAGAATTAATTTTATTTATGTATCAATCCTTGGATATATAACTTTTTAATATTTTCTGCCAAGATGTGAATTTTGTCAAAAAATTCTGTTGTATATTGAAGCATAGAGATTTTTTCAAGGGTAGAAATTCCCTAATTTTCCTTGGTTTTAAGATGAACTTGATGATTTTTTTATTAATATAATTTTCTTTGAAAGTGAAACCAATACGTGGAGAGTGTGGTACTTAACAGACATTTTGTGAAAAATGGATGTGAACATCATTTTGAAGGAAACAACTGAAAACTATTAAATGCAAATTCAATTCATAAATAATAATTATCAGGCATTCAAACACTGAAAGTTTCTTAGTATAGAAAGCATTGATGGGCATTAACAATGTGACAACAACATATTTGAGTTTTGTACAACTTATGATGTTACCTGGAAAATAGTTGGAAAATCTATACAGCCCAGTAAATCAATATTTTTCAAATGATCAGCAGAGTAAGGATATTATCAAGGTATAAAAGAAGATAAAGGATTTATTGATCTATATTCAGATACAAAATTGCAACTACACTTTAATAAACAGCTTCTTGTAGACTTGAGGATTGCCTCAAACAAGAATATTTATACATTATCTTTTAAAATTATCTTTACAAGCAAGGCACTGATTAGCTACTCAGGAAAGTGAAATTTCATGATTGTATTTTTGAGTCACCCCTATCAAAAAGATGGAAGGCCATACATACACCACAGTTTTTCATCCCTTACAGAGAATGATATTACATCAATTGCAGAGATATGGATGACCTGGAAAGAAATGTTAAACAAGTAAGTCAGGCCCAGAGAGACAAAGGACGCAAGTTATTTCCCATATGTGGAAGCTACAATCAGTTTATAAATACATAAGTAAATGTTTGGGGTGGCATGCACGTGTATATGAAAGTATTAACTGAAATACAGTAGATTCAGGGGAGAAGACAGATTAGATAATTCTTAGGCTAACTCACAGTCTAACAAAATAAACAGCAATAAATGAATACTCAAAAGAATAGAGGGTAGGATTAAGGTTGCAGACAGTCAAATGAAAAGAGAAAGAGGGAAAATGTACTCATGTAATTCAATGCACACTTTACCAAATTAAGAAAATTGAGGGAAGTGTTAGGTTGGGGAGAGAAAGATGAAAGAAGTGACACTGATCAAGATTTATTATAGTCATAGATGGCTGTGCCGAATGGCAACTGTATTCTACCAGTACTTAAAGATTAAAATTTTTGAAGACTGTATCACCAGTGAACCAGAAAAAAGCTGGAGGCATGGTTTATATGGTAGAGGTTTAGCCTTGGAGAAAAAAAAAGGCTGAGTGAGAGTTTGAGGCCTTATGACATTCGTGTCTGGGACTCTGTGTGTGTGTGTGCGTGTGTGTGTGTGTGTGCGTGTGTGTTATACATAATATATAGCATAAATATAAAATATTCACATAACACACCTACTTAAAATACACCTTATTTGTCTAACTGAGATTCTAAGTGAGGATATGTGTATATATTTCAACCAGCACATGCATTGACACAAAATTAAAACAATAGAAATAAGAAATTTGATGTATTCTATTTAAACATATTAAAAAGCAGTCTGCAAAAAATTAAAGCAGTTATTTTAAAAGAGTCATGCTTTTCACTTTTGGGGGAAAGATACTCACTTTTGTAAGAAAAATGCTATTTTGACATGAAACACTGTTATTTTAAATGAATTAGTAAGTGAACATTTTAATGCATCAGTTTAAATTTGTTATGTATCATGTATCAATAGGTAATAGCTATAACAAGAAAACTCCTGATGGGGTACAGAAGCTCAATTTTTAATTTAAGTGCTCAGTTAGAACACATCACCAGGTGGCACTGGTAAAATACTAGTGAAACCTCATTTCAATAAACAACTTAGAGCATCATGTTTCATTCCTGTAAAATAGTAGATACATAGGAGACATAGATTAAAAAAAAAAAAAGATTCTACCTGAAATCAGCCCTGGGTAGAGAGGAGATACTGTCTGAAAAATAATTAAAAGCAAAAAGGCTAGAAGTGTTGCTCAAGTAGTAGTATGCTTACCATAGTATCTGTGGCCCTGAATTCAAAACTCAATACCACAAAAATATTAAATAAATGTAAGTCCTGAGTAATGGAGATTTAATTAGAAAAACACTTTTATAAGATCTGTAGATATTAAGTTAGATTTTTTTCTTATTTATTGTCAAAGTGATATACAGAGAGTTTACAGTTTCATACGTTAGGCATTGGGTACATTTCTTGTTTTGTTAATGTTACACATAAACTGAGGTGATCAATCCACCATTACAAATTTTGGAAAAGAGGATGAGGCATCAGGTAATATCAGGAAAAAAATACACAAAAGTATTGAATGATCTTTTTCTTAAGAAAAATAGTCACCAAAAGAGTATATTACTGGAGAGGATCACAAACACTCAGTACCTATACGCATATTATCAGATAAAATAGTATTTATTGAGATGAACTCCAACAAATAGAAACAATAGAATTTGTTTTCTTTGTTGCTGTGCTTTTTCTTTACCTTTTGTCCTGTTTTTTAGTTTACCTGGCTTTGGGTTTGGAGGAGAGAGTCATAAAAAGGGTGGGATAAAAGGTGGACAAATGTAACAGTGCTATTCACTAGACAGTGTGTTGAAAATGAACTATATAAATTCTGGGTGGGAACAGGAGGGAAAAATCAAGAGACAGAGAGGAAAGAGGTGGCATTGTCCAAAAAGAAATGTGCTCAATGTTTGACTTATGTCACTGTAACCCCTCTGAGTATGACCTTTGCAATAATACATATGTGTGTATATGTACATATATAATGTGATATATATTAAAAATAAAAAGTCATTAAGTCTTATGCAATAGTAAATATAATAATCTCAATATTTCTGCTTCTGCAAATCAATGATATCCATCAGATACAACAGTCATCATTTTCATTCATATACCATTTTGATAATATCCAATTAGCACATCTGTTTCATGTCCACTGTGCTAATTTTATGTTAAAAGAAATTCAATAGTGTTCAATTAGATTTGCCTCCATATCAAATTAGCATTACATGAATTTAATGGGTATCTTAATTAGACCAGGTTATTAAGACAATTATATACAAATTATATTCCACCTCTGCATGGTTCATCCTTTTCTGTGTTAATCATAAGATGAAAATTCCTTAAACAGAGGGAGCATAAAAATATCTTATATTGAAAGCAAAATGATGTTGAAATTAAACTTGTCCAAGTTGAAGCAAGACTCAATGCAACCAAAAATAATTACTATTTCTAAATTACGTGTGATAGTTATAAAGCTTACTTTTTTGAGAAAAATATAACAAGTTCTATTTTCAAAGAGTGAAGTGATGTAAGTGCAATCCCCTGAGGATTGTTTAGCCTTTATGAAACTACAAATTACTATGCTCAGGCTGGTTTCACATTTTTATCTTAGCTTATGACAAGCACATCTTACAAATTTTTCATTTTGTTAAATAAAATCAATAGTGATTGAGATCAACCACAAATTCTAGTGAAATCTCAACAATAACTTTTTGCTGTTTTGTAATTGATTATTATACTTAAAAATAACTGGTAACATTCAGTGAGTAATTCTATGTCTTTGGGACATTTCCTTGTTACATTTCTGCAAAGGAGGCCTATGGAACTGTCATTTGTAACTGAGAAAGAAGACTCTCAGAGAAGTTAAGCAATTTGTTCTAAGTCTCAGGAATCACAAGTGACACAACTGTTGACTCCAGATCCTATTTTTGTTTGCTTTATTTTCCCTGACAATGCTTTGAAGGGCCATTTGGAGGTATATGGGAGTGCTCTCTCTGCAGCCAAATCACAAACTTGAATTCTGGCACCTCCACTGTGGGACTCCAACACTGTTCTTTCTGCTAAGGATTGTTTAGTGTCATTCTGGGTCTTTCATTATTCTATTTAAGTTTTTGAATTGCATTGTCTATTTCCTTGAAGAAAGTTTGTTGGGATTTTGATGGGTATTGCACTGAATTTGTAAAACTTAAAGCAGACAGATGAAACAATGAATTTAAGTTTTTAAAACATACAAATTAGGGTTGGGCAAAGAAGGTACAGTAAAAAATTCATTGTAGATACCACAAAATTAAGAAATGTAAGAAAAGTGATGGCTGAAGGGGATAAGATTGTTGAAGAGGGGTGACACAGTTCAAGATCCATTTTATTTTAATAATTTTTGTTAAAAGACAACTTCCATGCACAATTACTTAAGGATAAATTTAAGAAGGAAACAAAAATTAATGGAACTATTTCAAATGTTAGTTGAAGAAAATATTATTTCTAAGGTCTAATGGTACATCTTTTGAAGTATATCCACAAACTACATCCTTAAAGAAGCTATCTAAATTTTACTCAGTAAAGTTAATAATAATATATACATATATCAAATAGAGAACATTGTAATATGTTAATTTCAAGTTCTCAGACAAATTCATAAACCAATATATTCAGATATATATGGACACACACACACACACACACACACACACAGCATATAATGTTAACTTTCAACTAGAAACATAAAAACAAATTAATTAATTTCCAGGAAATTCCTCAGAAGTAATGGCAGGAGCATATCTAGAACCCAGGATTTGCTTTTTAAATACCATGTCCTATGTAAAGAAAATTAAAAAAAAGACAGAATTACAACTGAGCTGATTCTAAGTATATGATTTATGAGCGAGAATTTATTGGGTTCATATAAAAAATTCTAGCTTGCAATAAGTTTAACAACAGCAATAAAATTAGTGATGTTAATTGTAACCTCTTCTTGTAAATTACAATCCCTAAATCCAACGCTATGCTCAAACTGAAATAAATAAATAAATAAAGAGAAAAGAAACTTTTTAGTATGAGTAGAACAAAAAATACATTTGTAAAATTAGCATCTTTGCAAATTCATACTACCGTAAGTTCTTAAGAATTATATTTCTGAAGAATATTGAAACCATTAGTTGAAAAGTGCCTTGAGAACAGTATTTAAATAATTACATTTGGAAAGTGTGAAGTCACAGTATAAACAAGGCAAATGTATTCAAATTTCTAATGTCAGAACAGTCTGATATAACACAATAAACATCCATCATTTATTAATTATTGCTAAAAAGAGAAAAGTGTTTACTCTGAAGCTTACTTGAGATTATAAGAAGTATGAAAGGGAAAAAATGTTAAGCTGTAACAAGTTAAAACAAATAGCCAATATTGTGAATATTCTATAAATATAATATTCAAATTCTTCAAAAGTTTAATATTACCCTACAGAAGGTGATTTTTCAAATGTACTAGCTATCAACTAATATGGAATTAATGGTGATTAATTTTAGTATTTCTGGAAGAAATTGTCTTTAATCTTTGAAATGCCAAGTAAACTATAAAGATTATTTATGGTAGCCTAGGATTGATTTTAAATAAGAAAGAGAAGTAGAAGAGACAAATATTTAAAAAGAAACACAATCATGCTGGGTATGTGTGGCTATGCCTGCAATCCTAGCTATTCAGGAGACCTGAGATGTGAGGATAAAGGTTTGAGGCCAATTGGAGTATAAAGTCTATGTAACTGCTATTGCCAGTGAACCACCAAAAGGCCAGAAGTAGAGCTGTGGCTCAAGTAGTAGAGCAGTAGTCCTGACCAAAACAGCTCACAAAAATACATAAATAAAAGAGAACATAATGTTGCTAATCTTTTCTCCTGATAATATATGAACATTTCTACATTACAAGACGTTTAGACAGACTGACTCAATCTGTGATATCTGTAAGTTTGAAAAATACTAAATTTTGTGATCATTTTTGGGTAAAAAAAAATTTTCTCCAGGTTCTTGAGCTTCATAGTAGTCACATTTTAGTAACGGTTGGAGTCATCAAAATGCCCAACTTATTTAAGAGCACATGACAATCTCTCCTCTTCTAGTTCAGGATAGGCTTATACTTGAAGTTAAGATTTTAACCTGGTTAACTACTCAATCATCCACAGGCATGTTGAGTATAGAGGTTGGACTACCAGGAACATGACCAGGTAATGAATGGGTATGCTGTTTGAGCATGCAAATTTTTACAGTAATCTCAGTGGGGTCATAGGTTTGGCTTTGTCGGAAGGAAAGCAGAAGTCTTGTTTTCTACCTTTATAGATAATGCCTTGATCTTAGTTTCAGTCAATGAACATATGTATCTATTGAAGTTTTCTTCACCTTTAACATAATGCTAGAATCTTCTACCTTGGCCACATCTGGCCTTTGTAATACATAAAGTATGTTTCTATAAATTTTGGATATTCTAAGAGTTTTCATTGCAACAAATCACTGCTCTGAAGGTACAGAATCAATGAGATACTCCTATACACACTGGTCATTCTGAATAGTCTTCCTTCAGATCCTTAGATTTGAGATTCAGAAATACTTTCCTTTCTTTTCCTCCATCGTGGGAAGCAGTGGGGATCATGAGAACATGGCAGTAGGCACAGGGAATGCTAAGTCTTTCCTAAAACTCTCTTTGGATCTGCAGCTAATTCAAAATCTCAAATCTCTTTTCCTTCAAATTTCTTTCATTCTAACAAGATGATCAATGCGATGATCAGTTCAGGATCAGTGGATCTAGGTTTCCTCATCAGGACATGATTCAGTGACCTGACAGCTGAGCCATCTCCTAAGAATCTGACTGTGTCTGGCAACTCTTCTCTGAGGTTTTAAACCATGCACGGTATAGAAAGAATCTCAATGTGTATGTAACTGATGCTACCAAATCCCAACATGAACTGATGGCTGACATCTTATTCACTGGCTTTTCCTAGTCACACCTTAACTTACCTAGGCATTTTCTTAGTTTGTTTAATATTATCTAGAAATAGAAACAAATGCAAAACTCTTTTCTCAATATCTAACTCCAATTATTGTTCTGAGCCTTTCAAAAAACCTAATATAGATTTCTTTTTAAAAAATTTTTATTGTCAATCTGATGTACAAAGAGGTTACAGTTTCATATGTTAGGCATTGGAAACATTTCTTGTACTGTTTGTTACCTCCTTCCTCATTTCCCCCTCACCCTCCCTGTTTCCCTTTCCCCCCATGAGATGTTCAGTACATTTACACCAAACAGTTTTGCAAGTATTGCTTTTGTAGTCATTTGTCTTTTGTACCATGTGTCTCAATTTTGGTGTTCCCTTTCAGTTTCCTACTTCTAATACCAGTATACATGGTTTCCAATGTACTCAGATAAGATCCAATGATAGTGCAGGTATACCACAGGAAGCGGATACAAGAAGATCATCAATAATTGACACTATGGTTACACATAGCACCTTGAAAGTAGTTACAACTGTGATATAACACTCGCTTCCATAACATGGAGTTCATTTCACTTAGCATCATCTTATGTTTTCATAAGTGTGTAGCTATTGGGCTCTTGTGATCCTCTGCTGTGACTTGCCTAAACCTGTGCTAATTATTCCCCATGAAGGAGAACATAGAGTCCATGTTTCTTTGGGTCTGGCTCACTTCACTGAGTATAATTTTTTCCAAGTCCTTCCATTTCCTTATGAATGGGGCAATGTCATTCTTTCTGATAGAGGCATAAAATTCCACTGTGTATGTGTACCACATTTTCCTGATCCATTCATCTATTGAGGAGCATCTGGGTTGGTTCCATATTCTGGCTATGACAAATTGTGCTGCAATGAACATTGTTGTGCTGGTGGCTTTAGTGTGTTCTTCTTTGTGGTCTTTTGGGTAGATGCCCAAAACTGGGGCTGCTGGGTCATAGGGGAACTCTATGTTTAGCCTTCTGAGGAATCTCCATACTGCTTGCCAGAGTGGCTGAACCAGTTTACATTCCCACCAACAATGAAGTAGGGTTCCCTTTTGGCCACATCCCCTCCAACATTTGATATTGTTACATAGATTTCTTAAAAGTCAGTTTTAGATTCTGAAATTGTGTATTTTCTTAATATCCTTGTCTCAAGTGTAGCAATTGTTAATTTTTAAAGTATTTTTACCTAACCCTAATTACTTAGAAGCCTCTCATTCATCAAAACAAATTCACATTATTACTGGGTATACTATTTCTTTGTAACCTAGAGGTCTTAATCATTGTTTACGCAACTAAAATACATTAACAAACTTCTTTCAAAATATTCTTTCATTCTGATTTTGAATGATCCAAAAGTGTTTCTGTAACTAATACCTTGAATTAGGCATTATGTCATTTATCTTATCAATGAGGATATTATATCATCTTCTTTACATTTTCCTGTCATTGCTACTTTTTACCACACAAAACTATTTACAATATCTTATGAGAAATGGCAGCACTTCTGTCTTAGGTGTCATGAAAAGCATTATAAATATTGTCCTAAATAGCATGCTAGGTATTCTCTTTGTTATCCATTTTAAATATGTTCCAGTGTGAGGCACCGGCCTGCAGCTTTAAACGGTGGGCCGGCTAGGTCCACCTCTTCTCCAGCCCTGGGGCCACGTGGCTGTTATCCCTGCCTGCCTTCTCCAGGTGGGAACCGGAAAGGCGGCTCTAACCAGCTCCACCTCCCTCCTCCGACCCTGTGAGCCAAGATGGCCACTGGTGGTGAACCCAGAGGCAGTCCTGTGTGCTGTGAGGTAGATGTAGGCTGCCCCTTAGGGAGGTCCCTTGGAGCTCCACCCTGACAGACAGCTCAGGCATCCAATCACAGACCCTACATAGGTGCACGTGCCCCTTCCCTTCCGCCACCCTCTGACCCCTTTAAAAGAGCAGCTCATTGCCACCATTAAACGAGTCTTAGCGCTGACTGGCTCCCAGACTGTCTGTGTCTCCTCCGTCAAGAGGGGGGCTGAGGTGGCAGTCTGTCAGCCCTTTTTTCCTCTTCTTGGCCTGTCGGGTGGGGCATGTTTTCCCATCTTTCCTGCAGGACAGGGGAACCTGGGAGGCTAAAACCTCCCGACATTCCACATAGTAAAATTTAGGGTTTTCCACAAATAAATAAATAAAAAGGTTGCAAAATTTCATTCTTTGTCTCACCAGATTTGCCAATGATTTCAAAACAATACTAAGAGCTGGTTCCATGTAGGATAAAATGATATCTTCATCATCCGATTAGTCACAGCTAATGCACCTCAACATCCAAGATATTCCCTGCTGTTCCCATGGTTGAAATGGGCAGTTTGTGACTCATCTCAAGAAGAATCCCAGTTGGAGAGATCAAAAAGAGGATCAGGCTCTCCGTAAGAAGGCACCAGTTATGAAAAACCAGGTTAATAATTAAGGGTAGGAAAGCACTGTGAAAATGAAAAATTTCAGCTAATTATCTTAATTGTTCTTTCCCACTTGGTCTTCATGTCTTAATGAAGTTGCTAAAACTGTGAGTGAAATAATATTCATTAAAATGATAGGATAATCTGACATATTTCATACCAAAAGATGACCCACTCAAATCTCAACAATCTGGTTGAAAAACTGCTTCATACAAAATGTGAATATGTCATTCAAAATACAGTTACCTTTTCTGGTTCACAAAGAAATTAATCTAACAAATAAATATCTGAGTCCTAAAATATCCCAAAGCCAACATCAGTGTTTACAGAAAATTTTACCTTGCCACATCTCTAAGACTATGATTTATCAGTTAAAATAAGTTCATTGCGGGGCTGGGGATATGGCCTAGTGGCAAGAGTGCTTGCTTCGTATACATGAGGCCCTGGGTTCGATTCATCAGCACCACATATACAGAAAATGGCCAGAAGTGGTGCTGTGGCTCAAGTGGCAGAGTGCTAGCCTTGAGCAAAAAAGAAGCCAGGGACAGTGCTCAGGCCCTGATTTCACGGCCTAGGACTGGCAAAAAAAAAAAAAAAAAAAAAAAAAAAAAAAGTTCATTGCCAAATATAAGAAATTTAAGGCTTGTCATAGATTTGGCATATAGTGTTCAAAAATGTCCCCGTAAGGGCTGGGGATATAGCCTAGTGGCAAGAGTGCCTGCCTCGGATACACGAGGCCCTAGGTTCGATTCCCCAGCACCACATATACAGAAAACGGCCAGAAGCGGCGCTGTGGCTCAAGTGGCAGAGTGCTAGCCTTGAGCGGGAAGAAGCCAGGGACAGTGCTCAGGCCCTGAGTCCAAGGCACAGGACTGGCCAAAAAAAAAAAAAAAAATGTTCCCGTAAAAAGGAGATTCAGAATGAACACAAATACTGGGCTCTAACTTAAAACTAAAGATTCTACTTAATGAATACCTAGTATTCTACCCCTCAGGCATCCTGCAACATGCCTGTCCTTGTAGCCAGTGTCCTATGGGGTAGGAAGTGGAGAAAAGCTACTAACTTCTTTCAAATGACCTTTATAGCCCCAAATTTTCTTTAACTATGCTCTTCCCACCAAACTCACAGCTCAGCCCTCTATTAGCTTCTCAATCACCATGCAATTACTACAGAGGACCAGAGTTCCCTTAGGGTTCAGTGCAATGATAGATCATTTTAGTAGTATATTTGCCAGGTTTAGTTTACACTAAAGAAACCCTAGGTCTGCAGGATATTTTATTCAGTCTTACTTCTCTGGTATGGGTGCTTTAACAAGGTAGCATGCAGTATGATCTCTAAAATGAGAAAAAGGTAAATAGGTCATATTTACTGCAGAATGATTAGATGGTAAACACTTCTTGAGACCAGACTAACTAGTTCATAGAGGGCAACTTCAGGTCAAATGGCCTAAGTATCAGTGGATTTCATCATCTTTCCTAGAGGCTGATTCAAAATAACTTAATTTCATTAGTTCTACCTTATATCATGTTGGTGAACAATAACAGGTGAAATGTTTTACATTCAGATAATCAGTAATAATGCTTACAATTGTTGCACAACTAAAGATAATACACAGATTGGTTTCTTAAAGAATTATGTGGTTCCTTGCAAGCTTATTATAATTGTAGAAAACTAGAACCTGCTTAAATGTTCTGCAGTGAGATGCAGATAATTAATTAAACTATGGTCTCTACTGGTTGGAAAAGTCTGCAGCCATTAAAATGATAATAGGGAGAATATACTACAATGTGAAAAATGTTTACAATAGAATGACAGATAAAAGTGCCAAAGAGCAAGTAAAACATTTTCTCTTTGATGTCAACTCGAAAATCAGATACATTAACTGTCACAAAGGTAAGAATTGTGGCTGATGTTTTTCTTTAATTTTCAAATCTTTCATATTGTTATTTCGCAGTTTAATTTTTTTCAAGTAAAAATTCTGAGCAGTTTGTCTAATGCTGTTACACTGCTGTTTAACTTTGGTTCACAGCACTAGCCAATTCCCTTCACTATCATTCTGGATCTAGATCTAGACAAATGATCCCTAAATCTTTCTCTAAACCTTGAAATTTCAAAGACATTTTATGTCAGGAATGGACCCCACGATTGCCCTGATGGGAAGAGGCAGATCCAATATATTTTCATTTCTCAATAAGTTGTATTCTTAGCTTAATTAGCAGTTAATGTGAAAGCTGCATAAACTTTATATAATGATTGAATCGAATTTTAAAAGTATTCTCTAAATTAAAAGGAATAGGAGGTAAATAGAGAGCTGCTAATATACAGTTAATGGAATTGCTACAGAAAAAGATCCTCCTGTCAGTGGTTATAAAAAATAGTTTCTGTACATCTGTAATAAAGACCATTTTGAAGTTTGAAGATAATAAATTAGAGCTGGGTATTTCCTTGAAATCTCAGCTACTCAGAAAGTAGAAATGGTGAAGATTGTAGATCTAGATCACTGTGGACAGAAAATTAATGAAATTAATGACACTTATTCTTAACAAACAAGCTTGTCTTGATAATACATGCTTGTTTTCTATACCTGAAGGCATAGGTATCAAGGACTGGCAAGGCCTGGGCAAAAATACAAAACCTTATAAAAAAGAAAAAAAAAAAAAAAAAAGGAAGCAAAAAGGGCCTTCATAGCAAACGTGAGCTTTGGGTTCAAACTCCAGTATCAACAAAAAAGAAAAAGTCAAAATCATCAACTACTTTTAAGTAAACAAATTATTGGTAGTAGTTTTACAGAATATAATTTTGATTTGTATTTATTTCTATAAGGCAACTGAATCATTACATTTGTCCTCTTGAATATGAGAGTAAGAAAATTAAATATTATTCAAAGAAAATTCTGTAGACCAAAGTTTTTAGTCATTTTTATATAAATGAATTTATCTTTATTTTCTTAAAATGTCTTTTTCTCAGTCAGGACAAAGAACTATAAATGATCACCAAGTCGATATCAGTAAGAATTCATAACCCCTCATTAAAGAGACAGTAAAGACAGAGTAAGTTCCTCCTAGGTGAAATTGTAAGACACAAAAAGGAGCTTTCTAAAAAATATTATTTTAAAAAACAATTGCCTACAAATGTTTGAATAAGGACATGAATAGAACAAGAGAAAATAGCAACAAACCATCTACAGTATAAGTCTTACTTGATCTTTACTCCAAATTACAAACAAATAATTATATTACACATCTATTACTAATTCATTTTAGATATTGAGTATGTTTTTCATTTAAGGAAGTAATTATTTCTTGGATTTATATGTTAACATTTATAAATTGAATGATATTTCTTTAGAAAGCTTCAAATTAATCCACAGACTTATGATTGTGAATAGGAATATATATATGTATATACAGATATATAAAATTGACATAAATTGTGGATGAAAGGGTTTCATTATTATGTTGTTATTCTAGGCTAATTACTCTCATCATACTTGATATTTTCTTTCATTAATGAGATCAACAATGCTTTAGACTCACTAATTAAATGAACAACATTCAAAATGGACATATGAACCTACTAACCATAATATTTAATATTTCTATGATGTATAAATATTTGTTTACTCATGAGTATATGCATAAAAAGCACATAATTAACCTGGTATCATTGCTATGAACTTGAGTATCACAGCGGCAGAAGCATGTGGTAGAGAAGGCTGATCAACTAACAGCAGCCAGGAAGCAGAGAAACAAGAAAAGATCAGAGACAAGATTGATCTTTTCTTGGGCATGTCTCCACTAATCCACTTCTTCAAAGTATATCCTCCTTCCTACATTTTACCACTTCCCAATAATGTCATTATATTGTGAAGATAACAAGCGATTAATATTCTGATGGAGTCACAGCCTTTTGATCTTTTCACTTCCCTAAATCCACACCTCTGACCACTACCACATTGAAAACCGTGTCTTCAACACATGAGCTTTTCAGGAAGAGATTAATATCTAAATCATGACATGTTTTTGTGACATCTTCATTCCTAAGATAGAGTTAATTATTCCTCAACACTCCCATAAACCTATTGAATATATCTATTCACAGAACAATAACACCAATTGTTTACAGGATTTTATAACCACTTAGAGTTGTAAGTTCTTTTATTCAATTAATTACTTTCCCCATCCAAATAATTTTGGAATTAGGTACACTATAATCTTTTTTGACAGATAAGGAAACAGGCCCTTCCTTGATGGATTGAATTGATTTTATTTGTTTTTAAACTGTAAGCAACAATTAGTATTCCCTCAGTATTATTTGTTGAATTTGATTCTTTTGGAAGTTTAACTAAATTAATAATTCAACTTGAAACTATTCCTGAAAAACATTTTATATGGTTATTACATTTAAATTAAAAGTAATTGTCATGCAACAAAGAGGTTTATGTGACATGATTAATGTCACCACTTTCAATATTCTCATCATTCTTCCCAATCTACCCTCCCTTAACTTTTCTTAATTTTAGAAGATTATACATTGAAATTTTATTGCATTACACTCGCATTCCACCCAAATTACTTACGTATTTAAGAGCTGACCATAGTTTCCACATATGAGAGAAAGCATGCATCTTTGGTCTTTCTGAGCCTAACTTACTTCATTTAACAGAGTGTTTTTCTACATCCTTCAATTTCTTTGCAAATGATGTAATATAATTCTAATGGATTAGTTAAGTTCCATTGTATAAATATACCATATTTTTTACATCTATTCATCCATTGAGAGACACCTCGGCTGATTCTATATCTTAGTTATAGTGATATAGTTATAGTTATAGCGCTGCAGAAAACATGATTGTGCTGGTGGCCTTACTATAACCTTGTTTGTGATCTTTTGGAAAAATGCCCAGGATTGAAATTGTTGGATCATACTGTAGTTCTGTTTAATTTTTTGAGTAATTTCCACACTGCTTACCAGAGTGGTTGAAAGGGAATACCAAAATTGAGAGACACAAGGTAAAAAAAGACAAACAACTACAATAGCAGTACTTGCAAAACTGTTTGGTGTAAGTGAACTGAACACCTCAGGGGGGGAAAGGGTAAGGGGGAGGGGGGAAGGGAGTATGAAGGATGAGGTAACAAACAGTACAAGAAATGTATCCAACGCCTAACGTATGAAACTGTAACCTCTCTGTACATCAGTTTGATAATAAAAATTTGAAAAAAAAAATTGTTACCATTTGTGGTTGAAAAAATGGCATGAGAAGTTGTAGTTTGTGTTACAGGGATAAGAAATGTTATGGAGTTTGAGGGAGGGGATTCCCCATCCCTCCAAGAGTCCTCCACTCAGAGACAGTCTCAAGCAAAAAGATGGATTTATCTGGGAAGCATAAAGTGAAATGACTGGCCAGGACGCAGCAGACTCTGGAGCTGAACTGCTACAGTGAAAAGCTGGCTGACCAGCCAGGGACCCAGTGCAGACTCGGGAGCTGCCACTGTGCCCCTGAGCAGTCCTCAAATTGGGGTTTATAAAGGTAAAAGCATAGCACAAATATAGGGCTTGATGCAGGGGGTAGAGCACACAACATAGCAAGGGTGGCATAGATGTAGGAGGTTGACAGGGGGGTAGAGCAAAGAACAAGTTAAGCAAACCATTTACAGAAGCAGAACTTTGGGGTCAGGTTGAACTGTAATTAAGTTGGAGTCAGCTCTATTCCCCCCAACATTTCCTACCATGTTTCCCTAATCAAGATGGATTCAGCTCTACAACATTTTGCTTGGTGTTTCTCAATTGAATATCAGCTTTATACAATTTCCTCAAATTGCAAGGAAATGGGAACGCACCTTGATTGATCTCAAAATAGAATTTGAACAAATAATGTGCTTTGTGATTCTCTCATTTTATTTTTAGAGTATATTTGCCTTATAAAATGAGCTATGTTATTGCTGACAATCAAGTCATGGAAAATGTTTTAATAGGCATAAAGCATTGAATGTCACTTTAAGTATATTTTACAGGGGATCTTTTATCTTTGATACTGTGCCTACAACTATATCTATCTTTCTTTTAACCGAGAAATATAATGCACATTATTTCTCCAGTGTAGTTTAAGATTCAGTGTATTTTTTCTGTCTTGTTTTAATTGCCAGTAGGCCATCAGCATGGATCAGCTAAGTTCACCATTACTGTAAGATGTGGAAGGTAATATAAAAAGATTTGGCACCTCCTATGGCCTATATGATAACTTTAATGTTTTTCAGTCTTATATTCTAAAAGCTTTTATCAAAACATATTGTTTTCCTAACTCTAAACTTAGTTTATCCTGGACTTCCACATTGTCAACCATTCTTAGAAGATCTTCTATGTAAACAAGAACTCATTTGATTTTTCTATGGCATGTCAGCTCAAAATACTTGAGAAAAAAAGCTAATGCACATATAGTCAGACAAGTAAATGCTATTGCTCAGATCTTTATGGTTTTCTTCTGTATGCTGACTTTCTCCGGTACACTCTCACTTGTAGGAAATGGTAAGGAAGCTAGAAGATCTTATCTTCAAAGATTGGATAGTAATGAGAAAGAAGATTGTATATATATGATCATAAATATATGCCACACAACCAAGCTTCTTTGTTGAGGGAATTTCACTAAATTGGACTGTCTTGTCTCTTGTCTTGTACAACTGTCTTCCAGATCCCTGCCTCTTGAGTTGCTGGGATTACAGGAGTAAGCCACCATACCTAGCCACATATCACATTTTCTGCCAAAAAGTACTCAATAAAAGCTAACTTTCTTCAAGAAAGAAGTGATAATTGTCCTATTTGTTATAGATATACAAATTAATGGTTCATATAGGAAGTAAAATAATTATCTAGATTGTCAGACTTTGGAGGTAGCCTTGTATTTGACCCTAATTTCCACAATTTAGAATTCAGATGATCTTAGGCAAATTATGCTGCCTTTTAATTCTGATAGCATCATCATGAAGAATTATACTAGCAATGTTAGAATTAAATAACAAGGTATAAATACATGGGTTTTTAGAACAATGCATGGAATATGGTTAGGAAAGCAATACACATTACCATTAGGTCATTTGAGAAACACAGTTGGCATGAATTAAATTAGATCAGTTAAGAAAGTTGACAACTAGCATTACAACTTTCTCTGTTTGCTCTGAATAGGGATCAGTAATAATAAGCATATACCTATTTCTCAGCCAATGCTGATCTCATTTTCAATTCTATTTCAACTTGTTTCATTCTCACTGGATAATAAGAAAATCAGAAAATGGTCATCACTTTTCTATGGTTCCTATAATGTTTTATATCTATTTCTACTTTGGGGACCTAATTGGTTAAGTACTAAATAATAAAAATAAAAAATAAGATTGAGTCACTGCTACTTCCTTTGTAAATAGATTCTTAGTTTACTAATTTTAAAAGATTTGTTACATACCACATTACTGACAGAGACAAATATTCTAAGATATACACTGCTACAGAGAGGAAGAGATTGAGGGGAAAGTAATCCATGGGGTACAAAAGAAGTGAATATTTGATCAGTTACAGTGTATCATGGGAATTTCCAAGAAAGCTTTTGCAATAAAGTTGAAGAGTAGGGACCTGACTCAAAATTTCTGGATTTGCCAAATAATTACTCTAACATTTTCTTCTGAAACACTGTGAAAATGCATTAAAATAAAACCATAAAACCAAAAAGATATTGTAGAATAAATGGTTCTTATTATGTCAGTTGGAATGGAAATCACTAGGTAATTCTTGGGATAATGGGTGGCACACACATACAGGTTTTTTTTTAAAAATAATGATGTGTAATAGTTTTTCACCTTTAATTAAATACTAGACTTCATTATTTAACCTCAATTAAACCAATAATGATGTCAGTCTACAATGACCAAATTAATGCTCTGAATAGGAAAATGATTTCACATAGGCAATAATTAACAGCCTTTTAAAAACATCCTAATGGCTACCTGAAGTCTCTATCTCTACTTTATAATTTAAAAGGTATCATTTTAGACAAGCTGGTCCACTAATTGTGATTCTCTAAAAATGACATACTCTGACCCACTTACATTCCTTAGTTTACCTTACCCTAGTGTGTTGCTTATTTCTCAGGTATGACTTATACTATTCATGTCTTGTGTTTTTGTGAGGTGGATCTCACTCTCCTTGTGCTCCTTAATATCTTAGAATAACTTCTGCTTATCTGTGTACTACAGCTTCTTTTGCTTTTATGTGTATCATAAAGTTGGTTTTCCCCTAACTACATTGAAAAAAATCTTTGAGGGTGTGAGTTATATTTTCTATCTCCTTGTATATCAAGTTATTTTTAAGATAAATGTTATTGATAACTTGACTATTAAAATAATATTGTCCTTTAAATATTGACTGGGTTTTGAAGACTATAAAATACATAATATAAAGTACATAATTTCTGCCATTGATATGTCATAGTCTGGTAAGGAAAAGTGTGTATGTCAATAATTAAATGGAGTATAATATGATACTACAGCAAGAATTCCAATTTAAATACACATTGAGATTTCTGCAATGTTAAAAATAATTCATAGACAAACTTAATAATAGTTTTATGAGGGCTTAGATTTCAGCCAGATTGGAAGAGGACAGAGACAGCTGCTTCCAATAGAATAAGTAAGTCACATGGCCAAAAATTTAGCAAGGGGAGGAGTGGAGATGGTAGTGGTAGTGATGGGGTGCAATTGTTATTCCAATGATAGACAATGTTCAAGAAATTTCCCCTATCTTTTTATCTGCACCAACAGCAGTAAGACTTCCAGAGGAAACACAATTTGTAACAATCACATGGTAAGAACATGCTAGAATAGATTCCCATGTAGTAGTCATAAAGCTGACAAGATAGAACAATGGTATCGACAATTTATTATTTTTATTATCTGTAAGTAGTTATACAAAGGAGTTATCATTTGACAAGGGAGTTTAGGAATCCAATGCATCTTGGTCAATGTCACCTCTTTCAACAGTCTCACCCATTCCTGCATTGGCCACCTGTTCCCTCACTATTTTTATTTTATTTTTTAAATTATTTTATTTTATTTTTTCTTAGATTTATTTGTCAAAGTGGTGTACAGAGAGGTTACAGTTTCATACATTAGGCATTGGATACATTTCTTGTACTGTTTCTTACCTCCTCCCTCATTCCCCCATTCCCCTCTCCCTTTCCCTCTCTCCCCAAGAGTTGTTCAGTTGGTTTACACCAAGCAGTTTTGCAAGTATTGCTTTTGTAGTCGTTTGTTTTTTTATCTTGTGTCTCTCCATTTGGTATTCCCTTTCACTTTCCTAGTTTTAATACCAGTATATGCAATTTCCAATGTACTCAGATAAGATACAGTGATAGTGCAGGTACAACCACAGGAAGGGGATACAATAATAGAAGCTACTGTTTCACATGGCATGTTGAAAGTAATTACAACAGTGATATATCACATTCTATGAAGCCTCACTCTTTTTAATTTTGTAGCATATGCATTGGATTCTTGACTACATTCTCCTCATCTTCTTTTCTTCATTCATTTACTACTTTCTTCTTAACTCCACTACACCACTTTCAAGTACTCACTTCTTGGTGTTTATTGTGTTCAACTTTGACTTTGTCCTTTTGAGAAATTACACTGAGTTCTCCCTTGAATCTGCCTTATTTCAGTAAATATGTTTGTATAAACTGGCATACCAGGCAACACATTTATATAAGGTGAATCTAGTTTCCATGGATAAGGGAAAACATATATCCTTTATCCCTCTAAGCCTGGTTTACTTCACTTAAAATATTGTCCAGGTTTTTCCATGTATTTGGAAGTGGCACAAACTATTTTTTAATGGATGAGTAAAATTCCATTGTGCTTATATTCAACATTTTCTTGGAAGCCCGATTAAAGCAACTGCTTGAAGATCAATTCATTCCAGAGAGTAGATTCAGATATGGAGACAATACAGAGCAATATTTTCAATGGACACGACAAAATAGCTTCAGTATCTTGACATTTGGAAAAATAGTGACAACATTCTGATGTTTTATTTTCACCTGGCCATTTGGAAATCACTACATTACTTGTTTTATTTGGGATAATTTTGACTTTCTGTTAACTATATTTTCTTGTTTCCAACTATTGCTTCTGCAAGAAAAGTCCTTCCATAGAATTTGTAGATAAAAAATATGTGGCTAAATTGTGGGTAAACATATCATGGAATGCTTCTCTGTTAATTCATTAGAATCTGTTCTGTTACAAATTATCACAAGGTCCTTATTTCACTCCGACCTAACTGCAGTCTAAACCATTCAGCAAACTTTGCTGACATAAATCCCTGCAAACATTCACAGTAGTCTTTTCTTTCCAAAATGTTTTCCATTTCTTCCTAGCTAAGCATTCTTTCTAATCAACATGAATGTCTCCCCATTTTGTCCAAGTAGCTCTCAAGCCTAATTCTTCACATTAAAATTGACATAGAAACTATGGTTCTTAGCCAGACTTAAACACACACACACGCACAAAAACAAACAAAAAAATACCTCCAGTCTCACTGGGTATTAGATCATGCCTATAATGCTAGCTACTCAAGAGGTCAGCAGATTTGTGTTAAAAGGCCAGCCAGTGCAGAAAAGTTCACAAGAATCAAGCCAGTTCAGCAGTGATATTCACTAGACACATGTTGGAAATAAACTTTATAATTTGGAGGCAGGAGGGTTGGCAGGGGAGAAAGTGGAAGAAAATGAGGGAGGAGGTAAGACTGTTCAAAAAGAAATGTGTTCATTACCTGACTTACGCAATTGTAAACCCTCTGTACATCACTTTTACAAGAATATTTATTTTTTTTAAAGAAAATAACAGGCAAAAACGATGGCTGAAGATGTGGCTCAACCACATCTTGGTGAATGACCTCCAGTTTAGCAAGTGTAAAGTTGTGAATTCAAATCTTAGTACAGCTAAAAGAAAACAACCACCAAAAACCATCAACCTCCCTTCTTTTGTCTCACAAAATCAGAATGCTCTTTTTTCTTTCAATTCATACAATAATTGATTAAATATTCTACATCTTAGAATTATATTTAATTGATATTAAATTTTCCCAGTGCAAAAAAATACTGAAAAATAATATTGTGTGTAAGACTTCAGCCTATGTGATGCCAATTTAATAGATCTAGTTTCCACTTGGTATTTTTCTTTACATTTTACAATACCCTGGAACTACTGTGATAAAAAATAATATTTTAAGTACTCAAGATGGTTATTAAAACTCCCCCCACTGTCCTTTAGAAAACATGATTAGAAGACCTCAGTGTTTCCTGGGATATGATGAATTTAAAATGAATATTTGTATAATCATTCCATTATTAATATTTCAAAATGTTCTTACAGGTCAGTTAGTAGCCCCAACTTTTCAATCTCTTTAAAAAGTAAATTTCACTTATCTGAGATTTGTTTTGTTACAGAACAGAGACACATAAACACTTGGTATTGGTGGCTGAGTTATGATTAAACACTATGCTGAAATGGCCGTACACTTCCTTTAAAAAACTCATCCTTGAGGAAGTTTCAATATCTGCCAAGTCAATTTCAGAAGGAAGGCAATAAGACAACTATCACAAGAGACTTGATTTAAATATTTCCATGAATATCATAGTAATTGGTTGCTGTTAATACAATGGTCAACATTTTACTACTGAAACAACCCTTATTACCTCTAATATATATGCCATAATTGTTCACCTTGCTAAATAATTTTGTCTCATCACAGAAACATAGAGAAGGAAATTGTGTAGAACACTTGTTTTTCAACATACAATCCATTCCCCTGTGTTCTTGTCTGACATGAAGAATAGACATAGAACATCAGTTGACTGGTATCTAATAGAGGTAATCAGTTGGTTAAGTGGCTTTGCAAGTGATTCTGGTGGGTACTGCTTGGCATAGTTTAATTAGCCGACATCTAGCACAAAACCTAAATAATGTTACCTATTTCCCCTAGTAAGGACAAAAAGATAATATGTAGTCACACAATATAATGATAATTAGAATAAACCTTTTTTAAAAAAATGCAATAACGACTAGATTCACTCAAGTAACCACTGATTTTTTTTAATTTAATTTTATTGTCAAAGTTAGGTACAGAGAGATTACAGTTATTTATGTAAAGTAATGAGTACATTTCTTGTCAAAATTGTTTCCTCCTTCATTTTTCTCCCTCCTCCCCAATCACCCCGCCCCCCCAAGTTGTACAGTTAATTTCCAACATATTGTCTTGTGAGTATCACTGTTGGATTAATTCACCTTTTATCTATTGTCTCACCATTTTAATGTTCCCCTTCCCTTCACTAATTTAGTTAAACCTATACACAATACCTAGGACACCCAAATCAGACACAATGACAACAGGGGATAAACCAAAAAGAAGATAAACCAAAGAAAAAAATCTGATAGTGCATTAAAATAACAACAATGAAAAACCTTTTGATGCCATATGTTGGCACAGTCCCATATGATCATATGTACATAGCTATTGATCTATTGTGATCCTCTTCAAGGACTATCCTACACATACATTAATTATTACCTATGAGGGAAGCCATAGACTCTATGTTTCTTTTGCATCTGGCTCACTTCACTTAGTACTATTTTTTCCCAAGTTTTTCCATTTCCTTGCAAATAGGACAATCATTATTTCTGATGGAAGCAAAGTGAAGAAAGATTGCATTTTCATATGTAAGGCAGTGAGTACATTTCTTCTTCAACTTGTTACCTCCTCCCTCATTTCCCCCCCGCCTCTCCCCTCCCCCTTTCCCTCTTCATCTCAAGAGTTGTACAGTTGTTTTATACCAAAATATTTTGTAAGTATTACTTTTGGAATCGTTTGTCTTTTTATCCTTTGTCTTTCAATTTTGATATTCCCTTTCCCTTCCCTAGTTGTAATTCACATATCTACAGTATCCAGGCTACTCAGAGCAGATACAGTGATAGTGAATAGTGGGGGTACAATCACAGAAAGGGAATACAAGAGAAACCAAAAAAGCCACAGTGTCACATGGCATGTTGAAAATAATTACGACAATGATAACACTTCTTTCCATAATTTTGAGTTCATTTCACTTAGCATCATCACATGTGTTCATAAGGGCATAGCTACTGGACTATTGTGATCTTCTGCTATGACTAGCCCAAATATGTACTAACTCTTCCCTATGTGGGAAGCCGTAGAGTTCATGTTTCTTTGGGTCAGGCTCACTTCAGGAAGTATAATTTTTCTCAAGACCTTCCATTTCCTTATGAATGGGGGAATGCCATTCTTTCTGATAGAGGCATAGAATTCCATTGTCTATATGTACCACATTTTCCTGATCCACTTGTCTACTGAGGGGCATCTGGGTAGGTTCCATGTTTTAGCAATGACAAATTGTGCTGTGATGAACAATGTTGTGCTGGTGGCTTTAGTGTGGTCTTGCTTGTAATCTTTTGGGTAGGAGCCCAAAAGTGGGGCTACTGGATCATAGGGGAGCATTATGTTTAGTCTTCTGAGGAACCTCCATACCACTTTCCAGAGAGGTTGAACAAGTTTACACTCCCACTAACAATGTAGTAGGGTTCACTTTGGGCCACATCCCTTCCACCATTTGTTATTGTTAGTTTTCCTGATAATGGACATTCTTACAGGGGTGATGTGGAAATTCAATGTTGTTTTGATTTGCATTTCTTTTATGGCCCGTGATGTAGAGCACTACTTTATATGTCTCTTGGCCATTCTCATTTCCTCTTCAGATGAGTCTCTTTTTAGGTCTTTAGTCCATTTGTTGAGGGGGTAGTTGGTTCTTTGAGGATTTGTTTTGGAGAAATTTTATTTTTGAGTTCTGCATATATTTTATATGTGAGGCCTTTGTCCATTTTATGGGTGGTAAAGATCATCTCCCAATCTGTGGGCTCTCTGTTTATCTTGCAAGCTATGCCCTTTGCCCTACAGAAACTCCGCAGTTTGATGCAGTCCCATTTGTCCAACCTTTCTTTCATTTGTTGCATTTCTGGGGCTTTTCAAGGAAGTTTTGTCCTGTGTGGAGGAGCCCAAGTTTTTCTCCTGTTCCTTCTTGAAAGCTTGTTTGGAGGTTCTAGCAGGGGAGTGCAGCTACTCATATACCCTTGACCGAAGACAAGTCCTCCTCTACCGGGGGTGGTTGTCCTCTTCTATCAAGCACATAGCATCAGGAGGAATGCACATGGAGCACTGAGGGAGGAAGGGGACACCCACCTTTCCAGCCACATCAGCCAGATCAACCCTGGCGATCAGTGAGGTGACAGATGTCACAGCCAGATCACTCTCACATCCTTTCCTGTTCCTTCTTGTAGTGTTTTCAGGGTATCTGATTTTACTTTGAGGTCTTTGATCCATTTGGAATTGATTTTGGTGCAGGGTGATATATAAGGATCTAGTTTTAATTTGTTAGTTGTGTTGAGCCAGTTTTGCCAGGACTATTTGTTGAAGAGGCCGTCTTTCTTCCATCCTGTGTGTGTTTTGTTTTTTTTTTAATCTCCTTTATCAATGATTAAGTAGCCATAGTTCTGCGGGTACATTTCTGGGTCTTCACTTCTGTTCCGTTGGTCCTCAGGCCTGTTCTTGTGCCAATACCAAGCTGTTTTTTTATTACTTTAGCTTTCTAATACAGCTTGAAGTTTGGGATTGTAATTCCTCCAGCACTGTTCTTTCTACTTTGGATTGTTTTTGCTATTCAGAGTCTTTTATTGTTCCATATGAATATCTGAATTGCTTCCTCTATTTCATTAAAGAATGGTATTGAGATATTGATGGGTAATATGTTGAATTTGTAGATAGCCTTTGGCAATATTGCCATTTTCACAATGTTAATCCTTCAAATCCAGGAGTATATGAAGTTTTTCCATTTCCATTTCCATTTCCTTAGTTCTGCCTTAGTTTCCTTTTTCACCAGAGAGGTTTTTCACTTCTTTGTTTTTCTGGTAGCTTTAGTGTGGCCTTGTTTGTGATCTTGTGGCTAAATGCCCAGAGGTAGGGTTGCTAGGTCATTTGGACCCCAATGCTTATCCCTTTGAGGAACCTACATACAGCTTTCCAGAGTGTTTGAACAAGTTTACACACCCAACAGCAGTGTAGTAGTGTTTCCTTTTGGCCACATCCCTGCCAGCATCTGTTGTTACTAAATTTCTTGATAATATGCATTCTTACTGGGGTGAGGTGGAATCATAAGGTTGACCAAAGACAGCCTCTTCAACAAATGGTGCTGGCAAAATTGGTTAACTCCTGTGGAGAACTAAAGTTAGATACTTCTATATCACCCTGCACCAGAATCAATTCCAAATGGATCAAAGACCTTGAGGTAAAAGTAGATAACCTGACAATATTACAAGAATAAATAGGAGAGGCAATAGGCTTCTTGGCATAGGTCAAAACTTCCTTAACAGAGACCGAAAAACAAAACAAATCACATGATGGTTAGACAAATGGGATTGAATTAAACCACAGCTCTCCTGCATAATAAAGGATATAGCCAGTAAGTTAAATAGTATGCCCACAAAATGGGAGAAGATTTTCACTAGCCATACAACAGACAAGGGCCTCATATCTAAAAAATACTTAGAACTCAAAAACTTAAGTTCTCCTCAGAACAAATCCTCAAAGAAACAACTTCCCCTTTAATAACTGGGCTAAAGACTTAAAGAGAGAGTTTTCTGAAGAGGAAATGAGAATAGCCAACAGAAACTGAATGTTTGAATTTGAAAAAAGAAGACTGAATCTTGAAATGTCTTCCTGTGGCTTACTTATGTGTTTAGGATACAGTTTTTGCTTTGGGAAAACATTTAAAAAATTAACACTAAGCATATATCCAAACTACAAATGCATTGACAATCTAAATGATTTTACTATGGGTCCTCAATCACTAGTCTTTTAAAAATGTTTTTCAAATATGGGGAAACTTTGAAAAGATTGAATCGCAAACAGTTGATGTATTTTTTTCAAGTGAAGAAATAGTATTACCATTTTTCTGTAGTTATATCTTTTTATTCATTATTAAGAAAGTAATTCAATCTGTATCTCTAAAAGTTATACTCTTATTTACCCAACTTCAATATGATATCAAAGCAAATACAATTCATAACAAGTTGTGAACAATATCTAATAGTCAATACATTTTAAAATTTCTCCAATTTTCATCAAATACTTTTGGCTAGTTTTCTTTTTTCTGTTTTTTTTTTTTTCTATCTCAGATTGAAACTACAACCACATGTTTATTGAGACATCATCATTTTTCTTCCTTTTTATTATTTTTCTTTTATTTTTGCATCATTGACTTGTCAAGGTGAATATGACTCTGCTGACTTGTTTTTATGTTTACATGGTATTATTCACTGCTGTTTCCATCCTTGAGTGTGATTTTGATCTCTAGGCTTACTGAATTAAGGTTAGTAACTTTGGGCAAAATTGCTTGCTAGGTCATTCAGAGGAACTCACATTTTACCTGATATGACATATTACTGCATATGTTTGTCATATAACTAATGAGTTAAGCTAGAGAAAACTTGAATTGCCACTGAACATTATCTTTGGTCTCTATGTGCAGAAAAAAAAGAGAAATTAGTCTAACCTGAGACCTGGTGAAACCCATGCCTATGTCTTTTTACCTCATAGTTAACTATTTATTGATGCTTGTCTCCTCACCCAATCATGTCACTAAGGCTTATTATAACTATACTTTATTAGCTAGCTTCTTTTGTTCTCCAACTTGAGAGTGTTGTATAGCAAACAGTCTCCAAATCTCCATGGTTTGTATCAACTTTCTTTATTTCATGTTCACTAGGCATACCTAAGAAATTTTCTAAATTATAACTAAAGAGGTTGGAGTCAGCTGGTCTTCATTGATATCTAGTCTGGCTGTATAGGAACATAGAATTTGGGTGTATTTCTGCCCACTCCTTGTCTTCATTCTTGGCATAGGCTGAAGAACTACAGTTGCTTAATTCATGGTCTTCTCTTGGTAAAGATAGAAAATGCAAACAGACTATAAGAAACCTCTTTCCCTTTCCCCCCATGAGGTGTTCAGTTCACTTACACCAAACAGTCTTGCAAGTATTGCTTTTGTAGTTGTTTGTCTTTTTTTTTTTTACCCTGTGTCTCTCAATTTTAGTATTCACTTTCAATTTCCTAGTTCTAATACGGGAGGAGGGAGGGGGTATGAGGGACAAGGTAACAAACAGTACAAGAAATGTATCCAATGCCTAATGTATGAAACTGTAATCTCTCTGTACATCAGTTTGATAATAAAAATTTGGAGAAAAAAAAGATACTATGAAGACCAGAATAATTAAAGATGACAATGTCAAGTGTTGGCAAGGGTGTAGGCTGACTATAACTTTCATACATTGTGAGTAAAGATACCACCATACACGGACAAAACATATCTTGGCAGCTTTCTATACAGTGCCTCAAACATGGGAACAAAAGAAATGTGCAGCAAACATGGGAACAATATAAATTGATGCTTATTGAAATGAACTCTAATAAAATAGATACACGAGTTTTTAATTTTACTTTTGTGCTTTTTTCTGTTTTTCCTCTTTTGTTGCTGTTTATTTCTGCATTTTGTCTTGTATGTAAGCTTACCTGAATTGAGGAGGGTAAGAGGAGGCAAAGAAATGGTGGTACAAAGGGTGAGACTCACTGGACTCTATGTTGGAAATGAACTATACTAGTGGGGAAGAGGGGTTGGGAGGGGAAAAACTTGGAGAAAATGAGGGAAGAGGTAACATTGTTCAAAAAGAAATGTATTCAGTTTCTGATTAATGTGATTATAACCCTCTGTACATCTCCTATACAATAAAATAAAAAAATTTAAAAGAAATGTGCATACTTGGGAAAATAAACAAATGTAAGTTGTATATTCATATATTGCAACAAAATTCATTGGAAAAAAAAAGAAACCTCCTGTGACTCCTAAGACTTGAAACTGGCACAATGTCTCTTAATTTGGCCCAATGTATTGCATTGAGTAAATTCTTCTCATCAAAAGCTACCCTCAGTGAGAAGAGAGTACATACTCTGCCATTTTAATGGGAAGTACTACAAAGTTTCATGGAAATGGAAATTACTGTATAACTGTCCCAAAATAGTGAATAAATAGTTGAAAACAATAATCTAGCCTGCCACAATGATTTCCTTCCTGAATCAACTGTATTAATAGACTGTCCTCCTGAAGGAAATTCACCCTAGATTATGATGTAACAACTATCTTAGATAATATTTAAACATATTTGAGTCTAGTTTTCTAAATTTATTTTTTCCATTTAACTTAGAGTGTTTTGTGTAATGATTATTCTTATGTGATTTCTACTCCATGAGAACCAATGTAATGCCAAATTCATTATGTATCCTGTACCCCTCCCAGTCCTTAGAACATAGAAGGTGTTCAATGGATGTGGGAAAAATAACCAAGAATAAGCCTTTAAATTTGTACCTAATTTTAATTTAAGTTAATACATGGCAGGTTCTTCTTTTTCCCTGAAGACAAGTATAATTATCTTACTTTTCCAGATGGGAATAGTAGGAAATTGAGAATCTAAGAAATATGGTGTGCCTAAGGCTAACCATTGAGTTGAAGATGGAGAATGGAAGCATTACTCTTGGCTTCATTTCTGCATGTGAGTCAGCCTGCCCCAGTGCTTCCATTCTGCTTTCTAACACTGTTTGTACACGGGAGACATATTTTTTATTATTAAGTATAAGTTGAAGACTGTGTAAAGCACTGTATCTTTTTTATCTCTCCAAAACACAGAGACAGAAATACAAAAATAAGTCGCATTGTTCATTTTTTTGTTAAAACCTAAGAAATACAGACAAAATATAGCAAGGGTTAAGGTTAAAGAAAATTGTGACCCTACCCAGGGTAAGAGAACCATGCTCTGTAGGAACAGAATAAATTAAATTGTATTGATATTAATGTTTTTGTAATTAGAAATTTCATGGAACAAGAAAACAATAGTCACATAGGAAAATGAAGATACCATTGAAGGAAAGGTTAGCCTCCATTTGGAAAGAAACCCACAAGCAAATGTTTTTAAAAAGAGAAAAAAATTGTATTGTATCCATGTATGTACATGTAAAAATAAAATGCTTTTGCACAAGTAAAAAAATAAAGAGAAGATCATTTGAATAGACCAATCATAGTAATTATTGATAAATTGTGTTAATTATATATGTATATACATATATATGCATGGCTTATAGAAATGATTTCATAAATAGTTACATTTGCAAAAAACAATGTAAAACAATATTCCTTTGGTTTTTTTTTTTTACTTTCCCTCAAATTATAACACTTTAAGGAAATTTCTTCACTACTTTCTCTTTGTTTCTGAAATACAAGTTTGACACTCTAATGCTCGTTGGGCCAAAAAGTTGTTAATTAAGATTGACTTGTTGTGTTTACAATTTATGCACAGTTAATGGAAAGGCCTTTGTCATCATTTAGTATATTTTCATAGACTACTTATACACCCTAGTGGGAGAAACTGGACAAAGCACTTTTCTTAAGAGGAAATGTGAACACATATACATGTAATACTTAAGCATTACAGTGATATTAGAACTCCCAAGAGTGTCTTGAAACTGTGTTAGCAAACTGATATAATAAAATCTGACATAAAAAAGCCACTTAAACCACACTAATTAGGGAATAAAAAAATCAAGCAACTATTGAACTGCAAGGCAATCAGAATAGACAATTAAAGGTTAATTAGATGTGAGAATACCAGTTTCTCAGCCCTTGGATTTATCATTCAGATATTTTAGACAGATTCATAAGAGAGCCTGACAGGGAACATAAACATCAATGAGGAATTTATTTCTGTGACAATATTTTTTTTTAATAAAAAACCAAGCTACAGAAATTGGAAAGAGAAGGTAGACAGAGGAAAGAACTACTGTAGCAACAATAAGAACATATTCAGAGGATTTTTGTAAATTTTATCAATATGCAACATGAATTTAAATTCACTTTTTCAGGAGGCATAACATTTGGAAATTTTCACAAAGAGCCAATGACGATAGTAGGTAAAGAAGTTCTATTAAGTAGGAAGTTAACCTGGATGGGGTAGTGAAGGCAAAAGTTGGGTAGTGGGTTCTAAAACCAACTGCCATTCTCATGTTCTGTGTTCTGGCAATTCTTCGAACCAATGTGATCCTAAGTTTCTCTTTCTAGAGGATGTAATGAAGCCAGGCTGCTTAATCTTTTACGTTTCATTCATTATTTTAATGTCAATATACCTACTAATCTTCTTATCTCCCAATTTATTTTCATGTAAATATGCTAGTATATAGGTATGGAAGAAAATGGATGCTTTTGATTTCTGGTTCCAAAAGCATCAAGGAGGGTATGTCAAGGTCTACAGCCTAAGTTGAAGAAACCCTACCAGAGGAATGGGGTCTGGAGATGACTTCCTCGCATGTGGAGGAATTGTACAACAGGAGAAGCAGGAGTGTGGAAAGTGGGTCTCCAGAGAAAGGATTAGCACTCACCTAAGTGGAGGCAGGAAGATTGATATTGGCAACTAATTTGGGGCCATTTGGTGACAAGTCCATGAAGGCCTGGAGAGGAAGAATCAAGAAGAGGGACAAGGTAACAAACAGTACAAGAAATGTATCCAATGCCTAACGTATGAAACTGTAACCTCTCTGTACATCAGTTTTATAATAAAAATAAAAAAAGAAGATGCAAAATAAAGTCGTATTAAAAGATGAAATGTGTGAGCATATGCAATTGCAAATTTAGAGAAACAATGTGTAAGATGGTCCTAGAAGAGCAAATGATATCATTAGCTTGTACTGAACATTAAGGGGGAAACTTGAGAAAGAAACAAGACCTTAAATCTGAGGTGCACTATACACAACACTGTTTTTGCAACATTGCAGTTTAAATTCAAGGCTTCTGGGTGGTCCATTTACCACGGATTGGAATCAATGACATGCATAGATGGTGAGAACTAAATGTAGAACCAGGTTTCAACTTCTTAATTTCTTGTCCCAAAAACACATTCACAATTCATACAATAGTCTTTAAAATAATGCCAACAACATCCTATCAGCTTGATCACTACCTTGAGCAATTTATTGATTTGTAAGGAGATCTTATAATTGAACTGCAAATAATTTAGTAATAAAAATAAATGCAAAAACATTAGGATGTGACAGTAGATGAAATATTGCAGAACTGTTAGAAAAGTTGTTATAAAGTGTGTTTTGTGGTATTAGTAAATAACTGTTTTCTCATGCTATGATTTAACACAAACTATCTGTATACAAGTGCTGTAATAAAATCTCCTTGTATGCATAGATGAAAAAGGAACTAGATTATTCATAGCATGGAGAAAATTACACAGGAAAAAAATAAGACAAGTGACAGTAGACCATATTCTCAAGCAGGCTCATTCCCCAGTATGCATAAAATCAGGCTGTCATCATTTTCTGCTTTTTTAACAAGAAAAAAAATTTAAATCCTTGATGAGTAGATAATTAAGAGTTGTGCATGCTTATCAACACAGGGGCACTTTAATTCCCATTTCTACTTGAAGCTTGAACCTTGTCATGCCTACAGATTTTCTTTCAAAACATTTAATAGGGAATAAGAGACCATCCCTCCCCATTAAGTATAGTGTAGGCAGCGAGGACAGGGACAGCCTTCATAATTACACCTGAGCCTACACAGGGAGTGCAATTGTGTTCTTAGCAAATTGCACCTGAGCATGATCATTTAGTGTCAGATGTCAGAAAATAGTTGTCCTGCTTTAAAAAAAAAAAAGAAAAGAAATAGTTTGTGAGTATGAGAAGGGCGGGGATGGCCTGGAGGGAAGGAAGTGAGCGATGGATTAGGCAGTGGAGGACAGGCAAAGCCAAGATGTACATTGAGCTGATGGGTTCGAATCCAGCAAGACGTACTCTAAAAACTGAGGTGACTCCCCAACTGACCTAGGAAAGACTGTTATTTGTTCAAGTGTGGATGTGAGAGTTGCTCTCCTGAGCTTTCCTCAAATTACCTGTTTTTGTGCTGTATCTGGCTTTGCCATGTGTCCCTTGAACACAATCCTAATCACAAGCCAAATCACTCTTTCCTATCTTGGCATTTGAAGTAAGCTGCCAGAACAGAGAAGCACCTCTTCAGAGCTCTTATTATTGCACAAAGAACAGAACTATCTTCTTCCAACCACTGTTCTGAATATTGAATATTATGTCTTATCATGCAGTTAATAGCAGATTCATGATTTTCTGTCAGATACTGCGTCCCCTTGCTAAGGAAGAACTTGAGAGCAGCATGGGACTCTGCAATTTTAACAAAATTCTAGCAAAATGCTGATGCCCAATCTGAATTTATACTCTTCTCTAGGACACTACTGCAGAAGATAAAGGTCAAAGTATATATATACTATTTTTCGTCCAGGCACTGGTGGCTCATACCTGTAATCCTAGCTACTCAGGAGGCTGAGATCTGAGGTTCATGGGTCAAAGCTAGCTTGGGGAGAAAAGTCCTCAAGACTCTCACCTTCAGTAACCACCAAAAAGCCAGAAGTGAAGATAATAGTTCAAGTGATAGAGTGCCAACCTTAAGTGAACAAGCCAAGCGAGAACATGAGGCTCTGAGTTCAAGTGTTAGTGATGGCAGGCATGCGTGTGTCCCGCCCCCACACCTGACCAATCTTTCCTCTTTTCAATTATATAATAGAGAAAAAATTGGGACTGTTCATGTGAACACACAAAGCAGTTTCTCACTTAAAACAAGTACTAAATAGTTGTGAGCACTGCCTTCCTAGTCTTTCCCTGTAAAGCAGCAGTGAAGACTTCAGCACTGTGTGTGAGGGTAGTGAAGGCATCAGAGGGTGGCCAGAACTAGACTAGCTGCAAGTCTTTCAGGTTAATTACAATCTCTTACTTATCCTTGTCCTTTCATACATATGAAAGGTTTCCAATACATACATTTCTTATGGTTCATCTTGTTGGTTTTGATTTTTAGTCCCTAGAATCTCAGAGGATCAATTCCTGAGTTTCAAAGGGGAACGTGTTCAGCAGTGTATGGTTTAGGTAGAATAATTGGGACTGTCTTTGTTGGAATTCTGCTCCTCATCACATACTATGTTTGAACTTCAGGCAATTCACTTTGTCCTTTAAGCCTTGGTTTCCATCACCTATAAAATAAAACAACAGTAATTGATAAGATACTGCTTTTGCATTTCAAATCCTCCTGGCATGATCTGCCTTTTTGTGTTCTCTCTACATGGGGCAGACTACCTTTGCAGTGGTGAAGCATGCTAGTCCCTTGCTTTCTGCAGCCCAGTGGGCTCACAGCTTGCTGTCTAAATCATCTTGGAACTGATCTAAAATCTCCTAAAGGCATATGCTCGTATCTGGGTTGCCAGCCTGTAACACTACTGAAAGGTGATGCAAACATTAAAAGATAAAGTCTCATTGGAGGGGGTTGGTCTGGAAGGAATGTGTGCATGAAGAATAGATCTTGTCCCACCCCTGCTGTCCAGGGGGGTCCCTCTGCTTGCTCCCTGGGTACCATGGGGACAGTTGCTTTGCTCCACCAGGTATCTTCCAGTGTGATAATTTTGCCCAGAAACCCAGGTTTTATAAAGCCAACTGACCATGAACAAAAATGGTTGAAATAATTTTACTCTCCTTTATATTTTGGAATAGCAATGCACAGTTGGAATAGCAATGTACAGTTGACCAACACCATTTCTTTGCTTATCCAATCCAGATAGCTGTGCAGTTGGAAAGTCAAGGCCAATGGGCATAAGTGTTGGCCAGTGGGGACACACATTGCATAAGTCCATCTCTATTTACACTCACTGGTGGAAGATCTGCATCTTATACAGTTGCACAGAGAATGATACTTGATCAAGCGGTCAAGTTTGTGTCAGCCTCCTCAAAGACACAGTATCATCATTATCCTTGCTGCTCCTCCTTCCATGTATTATTTCTTTGTATCCTGGCTCTTACTTCCTGGAATCATATTCTCAATCAATGGAAAGGTGTGGAAAACTTTATATTGATATAATTATTTATGTTTTAAGGTTTTTGTGGAGATCCAATGAGAACATTGATATAAAAATTCAGTATTTTTCATGTAATAATTATCTTCATATTGTGCAAGACACACTATTCCCTATCTCCTTGGTCCTCTCTTTTGCGATGGCTATCTTCTCTAGGATTATCCTCATTTTTACTTGCTTGTTTCTAACTTCGGTGGACAAATCTATTCTGGATGGGTTACTGAATATATGATTGATTTGAACACAATTTAAGTAACAATGTCATCACCCAAATCACTTGATTATCCTCTGTTAGTCTTTCATTTTAATTTTTTTTGCCAGTCCTGGGGCTTGGATTCAGGGCCAGAGCACTGTCCATGGCTTCTATTTGCTCAAGGCTAACACTCTACCTCTTGAGCCAAATCACCACTTCCAGACTTTTCTGTTTATGTGGTACTGAGGAATCAAACCCAGGGCTTCATGCATGTTAGGCAGGCACTGTACCACTAAGCCACATTCCCAGCCCCTAGTCTTTCATCTATTGTGTGTATGTCCACTCAGAAAATTGCAACTCACTTTAAGATATGAGGTAAACAGTCTCTGCTCTGTAATTACCAATATCCTTGGTTAGAATCAGCATATACTTATATACTGAGAGTCGGGTAATAGCTGTGGTTTGGGACGGAACATTGCTGTGTGCATATGTGGCTGAGAGCTCTTAGCACGCACAGTAAATGGAAACTTTTGAGGTCAATACCAGTGCACAAGTGTGAGTTACATAAGCCATCACAAATAAACAATTCTCCAACTCCTATACAAGATGTGCAATATTCTTCAGAGAAAAGAATATGTTAAGCTAAGAAAATAATAGTTGGGGTTAGATATCAGTATGTAGACTGACTTGATATTCAAGTCATGAAGAAATAAAAATGAAAGCATAGCATGCAAGCAACATGGAAGCACCATCCTAGGAAGTATCTGAGAATTAACATAGAGAAGAAAGGATTTACACTCAGATTTGATGAGCTTTGTGGTGCACTAAAAGAAGACCTAACTTGCTTAACAAATTTCCTTGTTTACTGCATGTTTTCCTGATCTAGAAATGAACTTGCCTCATTGGTGCTATATAAGAATTTTTTGACTACTAGAATGAGATCATGAAGCCAGAGGCTCACCTATCCAGTAAACTCAGCAGTCTTCATGTTGACTTTATCATCATTTTTATTGCTGAGTTTACTGGATAGGTGAGCCTCTGAAATGATGGTAAAGTCAACATGAAGACTTAAACCTTGGGGACATTTGGCAAACTAGACTACATTTTTTATCCTCAATAAGTTCCAGATTTATACATGATTGGTTTCATAGAGGGAGACCATTTCACTCTTAACCTGCTAAAACCCACATTCCTTTTTACACAAGCATATAAACTCTCTCTCACACACACAGACACACATACATCAGTCTATTTTCTACATATTACAATTCATTTTACTCTTAATTTCTATCCATCCACAGAAATAAGAATATTGGATTACTGTTTACACTATGCTTTATCTTTCTCTCTTACTATTTTCTTCTTCTTCCATAAAGGATTCCTTTATATCTATCTTTGTCATTCTCAACGGATTGTGTTTTTCTTTTCTTTTCTTTTTTCTTTTTTGCCAGTCCTGGGGCCTGTACTCACGGCCTGAGCACTGCCCCTGGCTTCTTTTTGCTTAAGGCTAGCACTCTGCTGCTTGAGCCACAGCACCGCTTCTGGCTGTTTTCTGTATACATGGTGTTGGGGAATTGAACCCAGGTCTTCATGTATAGGAGGCAAGCACTCTTGCCACTAGGCCATATCCCCAGCTGGATTGTGTTTTTCTACAAGAACAAATGAGAACTCTATTATTTGTTTTACTCATAAAAAGGCCTTATATTTTAAAAATTGACATTTAAACTTAATTCTTCTAAGAGAAAGAAAATAAAAGCTTCTTCTGGCCCAGCATATAAACACAAGAGCTATCATTGTCACATGTTCATCATCCTGTCTGGAAAATAACTGAGATCTCATAGTACAATGAATTTGGAACTACTTCCTTGAATGTCCAGGCTGAGACATACAGATTCTATTACCATTCTCAGAAGCTGTAGACTATGGTCCCATCTATCAAAAACTTGAGTTAACCAAAACTCTCAATTAACTAATACTATTTTGTGTCCTTCACAGCTACAACCTCTAGAGATGACACTTTAGATTTAAATGAACATTAGAACTCCTTCTGAAATGGGACATCATTTACAAGTGTTAGATACCTTCTAAAAATTATGTAAAGAGGCTGTCCATGATGCTTATGACACAAGTTTTGGGGTCTAACTACAGGTACAGTGGTTCTCCTGCACACCAGGAGGTGTTGCATTGTCTTTTTTTTTTCTTTACTTTTAGACTACCATTCCTTCTCATGTGCCCTATATTGGTTCAAATATATGAAATGATAGATGATATGCTCTTATACATGACACCAAGAATCGGAAACTTAATAAATAGCTCCCAAAATATTGATGAAGTCTGCAAAAGGCAAATCCATCAGAGAAGAGGGAGATGTGAAAATCATAGAAGGTTAAAAGCATTGAGAAGCTGGAGGAATAATTACTATGTAGTACGAGTTGTAAGGGGGAAGTTAGGAGAGAGCTGGAAAGGCCTTTACTAACACTGCAGTATTGCCAAGGGCCAGTCTGAGCCCTAATCATCAAGCTCATAAAGCACAGACATAAAACAGATACAAAGACAGCTGGCCCTCCAACTATACCCTGCTTCATTATTGAAAGGTTTATTAAGTATATAGATCAAGGAGCCTGTGTCTCAGATTTCCAATGACATCTGAGTCAGTATATTAAGAAATAACATTAAGGTAAAAGACTGTAAGCTTTACTGAATACTAAATATTATTTATGGTGAGAATGTATCAATAAAACTAACTCTCCTGCCCCAATGGTTATTTTAACCAAAATTTGAAAGCATTCAAGCCTTGTTCATGACAAATACTGGCTTGGACATAAATAACCTCCCCCCACATACTTGACAACTTTACTTTATCAAGAGGGGAAAAATGTATCAGTTATAGTAGGCCATATTTAGAGTAAAAAAATAGTGAATAAGCTAGCCCAAGGCCTTGGAGAAAAAGCTGGATCTCTGTTCTTTTCTAATAACCCATCCCTTGCTTATTATTTTAATCCTAGATACATGCATGCCATTATAACTTTAATTCTCCTATCTTTCTCCATGATCATGAAATTTTCATTTGTGAACTCACACAATTTCTCAAATCTGTATCATTTCAACTGTCTTGCCAGTACATTCTCAGATGTAGCTATCTTCTAGTCACCATAGAATAATTACCATGCAACCAATCTAACTCTAGCTCTAAACCCAGAACACATCAATGATTCCTGCTCAGAAATATTCTGGGCTTACTACTGGTACAGAAAGTAAGAAAAACAATAATGCTAAGATTGCCTAGTTTTAGTGATTATTTCAAAATAGTCTATAATTTTTTAAAAAAAAATTTATTGTCACACTGATATACAGAGAGGTTACAGTTTTATACGTTAGACATTAGTTACATTTCTTTTATGGATTGTTACCTCCTCCCTCTTTCCCCCCTCTCCCCTCCCCCTTTCCCTTTCCCCTTCCCCCTATGAGTTGTTCAGTTGATTTATATCAAACAGTTTTGCAAGTAAGTATTGCTTATGTAGTTGTTTGTCATTTTATCCTGTGTCTCTCGATTTTGGTATTCCCTTTCACTTTCCTAGTTCTAATACTAGCATATACGGTTTCTAATGTACTCAGATAAGATCCAATCATAGTGCAGGTACAACCACAGGAAGGGGATACAAGAGGATCATCAACAATAGAAGCTACGGTTTCACATGGCATGTTGAAAGTAATTACAACAGTGATATAACAGTTGTTTCCATAACATGGAGTTCATTTCACTTAGCATCATCTTATGTTTTCATAAAGGTGTAGCTATTGGGCTCTTGTGATCCTCTGCTGTGATCCTCCCTATGAGGGAGACCATAGAGTCCATGTTTCTTCCAGAAATGCTATGAATCAAACAAAGGATGGACCAATGGGACTGCACCAAACTGCAGAGCTTCTGCAGGGCAAAGGACATAGCTCCCAAGATAAACAGAAAGCCCACAGACTGGGAAAAGATCTTTACCAGCCATAAAACGGACAAAGGCCTCATATACAAAATATATGCAGAACTAAAAAATTACATTCCTACAAAACAAAACCACAAAGAACCAATAGCCCCCTCAACAAGTGGGCTAAAGACTTAAAAAGAGACTTCTCTGATGAGGAAATGAGAATGGCCAAGAGACATATGAAAAAGTGCTCTACATCATTGGCCATAAAATAAATGCAAATCAAAACAACATTGAGATTCCATCTCACCCCAGTAAGAATGTCTTATATCAAGAAAACTAACAATAACAAATTTTGGAGGGGATATGGCCAAAAGGGAACCCTACTTCATTGTTGGTGGGAATGTAAACTGGTTCAGCCACTTTGGAAAGTGGTATGGAGATACCTCAAAAGGCTAAACATAGAGCTCCCCTATGACCCAGCAGCCCCAGTTTGGGGCATCTACCAAAAAGACCACAAAGAAGAACACACTAAAGCCACAAGCACAACAATGTTCATCGCAGCACAATTTGTAATAGCTAGAATCTGGAACCAACCCAGATGCCCCTCAGTAGACAAATGGATCAGGAAAATGTGGTACATATACACAATGCAATTTTATGCCTCTATCAGAAAGAATGGCATTTCCCCATTCTTAAGAAAATGGAAGGACTTGGAAATATTATACTAAGTGAAATGAGAAAGACTATAATTTTTTGGATTCAATGAAAAAGTCACTCACTTAAGAATCAGTAATTCTATTCAGATGGCTGAAAGTTGAGGATCAAGATTCAAGGCCAGCCAGTGCAGGAAAATCCTTGTGACTCCAATAAACCACCAGAAAATGCAAAGTGGATCTGTGGCTCAAAGTTGTAGAGTACTGTCCTTGAGTAGAAAATCTCAGGGACAGTGCTCAGATCCTAAGTTCAAGGCCCACAACAGACCAAAAAGGAGGAGGAGGAGGAGGAGGAGGAGGAGTTGGAGGAGGAAAGGAAGGAAGGAAGGAAGGAAGGAAGGAAGGAAGGAAGGAAGGAAGGAAGGAAGGAAGAAGGAAGGAAGGAAGGAAGAGAGGAAAAAAGATTCAGTAAATTTTTTTTTTTTTTTTTTTTTTTGGCCAGTCCTGGGCCTTGGACTCAGGGCCTGAGCACTGTCCCTGGCTTCTTCCCGCTCAAGGCTAGCACTCTGCCACTTGAGCCACAGCGCCGCTTCTGGCCGTTTTCTGCATATGTGGCGCTGGGGAATCGAACCTAGGGCCTCGTGTATCCGAGGCAGGCACTCTTGCCACTAGGCTATATCCCCAGCCCCTCAGTAAATTTTTGTTCTAGCACATCTGCTGATGTGGTGGTTCAAATATTCTGAGCCCCAACTACACAGTAGAATCCCATCTATCTCACACAGCTGTTAAATGATAAAAAAAGGGAAGATTAAAGGAAGAAAGAGATAAAGATAATAGTAACTGTGGAATTCCAAATGTAAGATGAACTTGTTCTCAGGTTTCCAGATGGCACCCAGTGGGCAGAAACTAAGTTAGAAATAATCCTCTTTCTATAATGCATTAACCGAACTTGCAGTACTTCAAAATAGCTATTATAGAGAAAGCAAATTGTGTCAGTGATAAAAGGCTGATTAGTCAACACTTAAAGGACCTGAGAATGGAAACAAAGTGAGATCACAAAACATGTCTTTCTATAGGAAGCTTCCAGCACAGGGAAGCTATGTAAAAAGCCAGGTATGTTGCCCGCTGTCCAAAATGAGACAGGAGCTCTACAACTGATGACCTATGGCATATGAAAGTTTCTCTCCATACTAATGAGTTCACATATTGTAGACATGTTAACACAAGTTAGTGTTAACTGAGAAAGCCCAAGATATCTATCTATATAAATGTTTGTTTGAAATTTGGTCCATTTATATTTAGAAAGTGTGATTTAAAAAAATAAATCTGCAATTCCTGACTAAAATGGCTCACTGGGCTTTACCTGTTTATGAAAACAATATGACTTTATTTTCTTCTGAGGTGACTTAAATTTGATATGAGTTCGAAAGTGTCTAAGTCAACCACCCATAGAAACTTCAGACCCTGAGACTGATGAGCCTCCTTAGAAGGAAACATTTGTCACTCATCACACCTGAGGGAAATGAGTACCACCTTCCACCTAACTAGAGGAGAATTTAGAGGCTTACATCCAGTTTCTTCTAGAAAATTTCCATGTACTTTCTCCTTATTAATTCTGCTTTGGATTTTCCTGCTATGATAAACCAAAGCTAAAAGTATTACTATGTGCAGAGTCCTGAGAGTCTTTCTAGATGATCATCCAACCCAGGAAGTGGTCTCAGAGAGCCCCAACACATTTTCCCTTTCATACAAACCATTTGTTCACCATGCTGCCTTAAATGGACTGCACATGTATGTAGCTGCTGATTTTTCCACAAAGCCATGAGAATGGGTAATTTGGGCTCTGCTGGGGAGAAAAGTACTAAAGGAAACTAAGTACAGTTTTCTGACCTCAACACCCTTTCACTGATGGAGAATCATTAGTTACTTTCTCTTTCATCTCACTGAAGCCAGATGGAATGCTTCAGAGGTCAATATGAATTGCAGCTTTAATGATTGATCTCAGAAATGAAGGGATCAGTATTGAAAAATACTCTTCTATGTTAAAAGTACTATGTTTGGGGTTGACATATATATGAACAATTATAATAAAAAGGCAATAATAGCACAATAGCATGCCTTAAAATAAGGAACGGGTAGAAACTACTATCACAGAAGTAATGATAGAAAGAAATAGTACAAGAAATGTACCAAAGGCCTAACGTACGAAACTGTCACCTGACTGTACATCACTTTGACAATAAATAAGAAAAAAAAAAAGAAAGAAAAAGTTTGATTCCAAATCTCAGATTTGTCTCATTTTTATCATCATGACTTCACATCTAAAATTTCAAACTCAGTTTTTCATCTGAAAAACTGCAGCTATTTATCTTGTATTATTGTTAATATAAATGTGATGTGCATATTAAGTAAGCAATATGGAATCTGATATATTAAAGCTAAAAAGGGATTTTTTTTTTGTAATTACAGTGACTCTGATTATGTTTAAAAAGTTTCTCATACTGAAGGTTTTTGTAGGCTAAAGACCATTTAGAATAGGGCCCCAAACATTGGACATACAAGACAGACAATGAGCACAATCAAGGCAATACTATTTTTACATATTTTTTATGTTTATAACAGAACCCATTAATAACTACGTACCTCACTAGATATGCATCATATAAGTGGAGAAAGTTTCTTTTGCATCAACTTCAAGCTTAAATGTATGCACTGCTCAACCTCTAACATTATTTCTGCTTCAAAGGTAAAAGTGAAAGCAGCAATAAAATGGGTGAGAAGTGCAATCCTGAAGTTGGTAGGTTTGTATTCCCTACATACAAGTACTCTCGTGACACAAGCTTATAAATTATTCTCACATTTTCTTTATTCATAGAAGCATCCCTTTTTGTGTATGAAAGTGAAAGTTCTATTTGCCTTTTGCTGCTAATACTTTTAAACACATTTCAAGTACTGATTCATTTTATGGGCATCACCCTCTTGGGCACCATGATGAGAAGCCTAGTACACATGCATACATGGAGAGACTAAATATGATTTAACATTAAATCTCTCTGGTACACACACTTATTAAATCTAAAATGGTTTCTTGATGATTATGGTGTTCACAAGTGAAATACTTGTTTAGTAAGTATAGTCCATCATATTTCATAATTTAATAAATTTTACCTATACAATTACCTATACATAAAAACAAGTATTATATATAAAAATATGATTGAGACTTCAGTACCTCTCACTTCCTGGGAAAACTTTCATAATATTTGATTTAATGAATTTACATTAGTTCTACCAAGCCTAAATTATCATTTTAACTCAACTTTTCATGACTTACATTAACTGTCACCAAAACATACAATGTGGATTCTCTTACTAAAAAAGCTTTGGTAATTTATATATCTATTTTAAGCCCCCTATTAATAAATGCAATGCAAACAAAACAAGGAAATATCCTTAAAAATAAATATAGACCACTCTGTTTCCAGGGTATGTGGTACTACTATTGATTTTTATCTACTTTTAATGACAGTTTGAAAATGATTTTAAGTGCTCAATTTCATTTATTGAAGCGTTGAAAGTTGATTGCCTTAATTTTCCCCCAATCAACAAGATAACCCTTAATTTTAAGGTCTGGATTAGTGGCCCTCCCAACTATGAAGAATTGATGCCATTTATTTACATTAGAATCAACAGAAATTCAGAACTTAATGCTCTCATCAATTTTCTAAATAAAACTGCAACTATAGTGTAGATTAGGTGAAATGAGGTCTGTATTTCTCAGATGTAACATAGCCAAGAGCTTAACCCAGCTTTCATGAAGTTTAAAAGCAATAAAGTCAAAGTTATTTCAGCCCTGCAATATTCTTATTTAAAGAGATGAATGTTATTGGCTATCTTTCAACACACTTCTTGTACTATGGTTAAAATTCAGAATGTAATCTCCCACTCTTAGGTGTATAATGCCATAGACTTGGACGATGCACTTTCCTCCCTAGCCCTTGTTTCAGTCAAATCAGCAATATAAAAACAATTGCGAAGTTATATCCAACATGTTTTATCTAGTGAGGCCTGTCTCCATCCTCAGTTTCACTTGCTGTGTACCAAATGAGAAAAATATCTATGTATTTATCAGGAGCGTAGTTTATGTGTCAGGAAGGAAAGGTTCATTAGAGGACATTCTGGCATCTATACAACTATCAAACAAATAGCATAAAAGTCATTATCCTAACTAGTTCCTAAGCCCAATGAAAACAGAACTATTTCTGTGCCCACATTTCAGTCTCTGTGACAATCATATATCAGGTTTCTAGAAAAAACTGGGTGAATTAATAAAAGAGATTATATATATAAAAAACAACTGCTTTGGTCATCATGATGGATTACTGCTTAGTAGCTTAGAAAGCTTAGATCTCCTGCCATGAAAGAAATCCTACCTCTTTGCTATGGCAAGAAGCAAGAGTCTACATAACTTCAGGGGAAAAAAAAATCTAGAAAAGTAAGCAACAACAACAAAAAAGTAAGACTAATAAAAAAGTAACTGTAAAGGAAAAATGACATGAGGGAAGATAGACAAATATGAAGAACTCATAAAATAAGTATAATTCATATCAATAGACCTGATATACAGCAGAAATTCCAATACAATTTTTACAAACTAAATTTGAGAGAAAGCAAGAATTTAGAAAAGAATAAGCAATGGATGAGGGGAATGGAGGCAGGAAGGAAAGAAAGAAAGTAAGAAGGGAAGGGATGAAGGAAAGAGACAGGAAAGAAGGGAGGGGAGAAAAATAGGAGGGAAGAAGTAAGGAAGGAAGAGAAAGAGGGAGAGAGGGAGGGAAGGAGGAAGGGAGGGAGAGATGATGAAGCAAACAAGAAAGTAAAAGTTTGTACCAAAATTGTGTTTCAAACTGATTTTGATTCACAAATGGATGTTTGTTGCAAAAATTCAGATTGAAATTTTGGGAACTTTCTGTTAAAGGACTGGCACTCTAATGCTTAATAAATTTATGAATAATCACAAAACACCATGCAGCCTTATCCTCAAAGGACATTTTTAAATTGATTTCCTACTAGTAACAGCTCTTGTCAAACTGCTCTTGGCCTATAGATCATTGATTAAATCTTCTTTACTTATCAAAATCTAGTTGAAAGGAAAGATAAAGACCAGTAATTGTGTTGAGGACATTCAGTTCATCTTTCCTTTAAGGAAGTTTATTTCACCTGGCTCATCATAAAGCTTTTCATTTAGGCCACCTATCTTTATTTTACACACAATTGCAGTTGCTGAGACTCATTTAAGATGCCTACCCTGCCTGCTTTTTCTATGACTATTAAAAAGGTCACTGGAAGAATGTCTTTATTTCTTTCCATTCACATCAGATCTCTTAAGTTGCTTTTCACCTTTTCTGTTGACAAAAATATTGCTAATGGCTAGAAACAGCTGTCCTTTAAGGGTGATTATTCAGAACAGAATAATGTTAAGGCAAGAATATTTTCTTGAAATACAAGATATCTTGTTAGACTTGTGATATGCATAGAGTTTCCGAAGGTCCCTTTTCTATAACTTCAGAGCTATTCTGAGTATGCTGAGTCACATACAATTTTTGGAAAATATAATCCATGATAGGTCTTTGGCCAGTTTATTACTGACTATGAGCACAGACTTTGGGTCCGTGATTGAAGTGTGTGTGGGGGGGGGCAGGGATGGATATCAATATGCTCCATGGGAAAATTTATTCTTTTTGGTTTATCCTTTCATGATATATAATAAAGGCTCTTTGGCTTCCACGATGTTTTGTATGTGCCCAGGCTTGCTTCTGCTTATCCTGCGACCAGTGAGGTTAAAAGAGGTAAGAAATTCAACTGGAAATTTGCCTTTAGGTGGAATGTGAACTGAAGCTTGGTGTGTGACAGGAAAATAAAATCTATTTCAGAACCATTCCCTCCTTCCTGAGCAGATGTATTAACTACAAGGGTCAGAGACCAAATTTGGGGTAAGAAAGAATTGAAAAAAAGAATCCAAGAGGGAGAGGCCTGGAAGATATGAGAGAGGGAGAGAAAAAGAAAGAGAAAAAAAAGAGAGAGAATATAGACAGAGAGAGAGAGAGAGAAACACAAAGACAGACATAGACAGAGACAAACAGACAGAATCAGAGACAAATGGGGACAGGCAGAACAAGAAGTTCCACAGGATCAAAGGTCTAAAGCAGAGAGCAGATGGAGAAATACCTGAGAGATTCGTCAAGTTAAAACAAAAGAATATTGGAAAAATGGGAGATGGACACAAAGTATTTGTAGAAATTTTAGCTGAGATATGAACAAATTAATAAACTTTGCAGTGTACCCTTCAAAGACTTCCATTATGTTTCAATAAAAGAAAGTTCTTATGTGTTTCCATGAGGTTTATGTCACCTGCTTCCATTCCCTCTCTCTCCAATGTCACTGTTACAATGGCTTGTGAGTAGCTCAGCTGGTCCTGAAAGACCAAGAACCCAACTCTCTGCTAAATTCAAAAGAGCAATGAGAAGACGTGAACAGCAAAGCACTGTAGGGAAAAGGATTCATGGATGAACTGGGATAAGTTTTAGTGTGAATAGGAATATAACAGAGTGACCCAGGAGGGAAGTGGAAAAGAGACAAAATGTACCATATTGTCCCTTCCTTCTTCAAAGTTATCATTCTTCCTATTTCTGTTCTGGACAGCTTGGTCCATCACAATGGCTAGACGCCTCTATGTCCTGGGCTATGACAAAAATCAAAGGCTATAAGCCCTACATTTATGTAAACATCACATTACTACCCATAAATACATAGTATTATTTCTTACTTAAAAATAAAAGTTTTAGAGACAGGCTGCCAGGAGCGCAGAATTCATATAGCGGGAGACCCCACGGACACAAGGCAGGGTGCGGACCAAGACACACACTGGCAGCGACGAGAAGTTCGGGTCCACACAGGGTTCGGACAAGGGAACCCAGCACGGCAGAAATCGGGAACCAGGGAAGCCACCACGACACTTAGCCAACCCCTGGAGGGCCAACGGCTGCACGGGACACACACACAAAGCAGCAAAAGTGAGTGCCCTCCCTCCCCTTCCCCCACCCCTGAGGGAACAAAGAACCCCCAAATCAGGCGGGAAGCTCCTATCAGGCGCTGGGAAGTCAGTTTAGCAGGGGAAGGGCAGAGCAGCCCCAAGGCCCCACAGGTTCCTGAACTGGCAGAACCGGCCTCGCCACCTTCCTAACAGGGGCCGGGAGACGGCCGGTTGTGCAAACCCCACCCGAGGCGCCTGGACCTCGCAGACTCTTACAACTAAAACCACAGGCGCGGGTGGGCAATACCAGCCCAGCAGGGTCACCTGAGCCTGATCACATCCCCCACTCACAGCAGAGGTGAGGTCTGAAGGTGCCAAGCCACACCCGGACAGTCGATCCCACTGGACCCCACACATACCGCCCCCCCCCCCCACGGACTCGTGGGAGGGCGCAAGCACAACCCAACAACCCAGGACTTGCTCTGGGAGGCATATCCCGCCGAAGTGCCTGTTGCAGTGGACGCACAGCGCACAGGAGGGCGGGGCCCCCGGCGACAGCGCCCGCTCTGGTAGGCGTACCCTGCACTGGTGGGCGGGGCCACAGCGGCAGCACCTGCTGCCGTAGACACGTCTACACAGGAGGGAGAGAAGAGCTACAAACCAAACCTGAGAAGCCATCCAGATCTCCAGATGCGCAAATCACAAAGAAAAATAACTCAGTTCATCAAAGGGCAAGCCAACTCGCCAGCTCCCAAAAGCAGCACGACTGAAGAGGAGATGGAGACTAAAAAAGCAAATGAGGCCATGTTAACAGGAATGATCGAAAGCGTCAGAAATGAAATCAGAAAACAATTTCAGGAATTTAGAGCGGAAATCTGGAAGGACACCCAGGAAGCCAAGAAAGAAATGGAAGCAAAAATGGATACAATGCAAGCCTGCTTTAAAGAAATGGAAGCAAAAATGGATACAATGCAAGCCGCCTTTAAAGAAAATCTCCAAAGCCTGAGAATTGAAATGCATGAAAAAATAGATTTAAAATACAACTCTTTAAAGGAAGAAATCTCCACGATCAGAGCTGATATGACAACCATAAATAGCTCTCTGACATCCATAAACTCCGCAATTGAAACCATAACACAAAGAGTAGACCATATAGAATCCAGAATCTCTCGCCTGGATGATGAAGCAGCTGACAACAACCAGAAAATGACCACACTCCAAGAAAAGGTGAAGCTTCAGGGAAGACTAATCCAGGAACTAATGGACAAAGACAAGAGATATAATCTGCGCATAATTGGAATAGAAGAAGGAGCCGAATACCAGAGCAGAGGGCTTAATCATGTTCTCAATAAAGTTATTGCAGAAAACTTCCCCAATCTCACAGGGGACCCCATCCAGGTAACCGAAGCCTATAGGACACCTGGCAGGCCAGACCCCAGGAAAGCCTCCCCAAGGCACATAATATTCAAGACTACAGACCTCAAGATTAAACAGCAAATTCTGAATTCAGCCAAAGCGAAGAAGGAAACTTTTTTCAATGGGAAGAGGATTCGAATAACATCCGACTTATCCACACAAACTTACCAAGCTCAAAGTGAGTGGAAGAACACCATCCAAGTACTCCAGAATAAAAATGTACAACCTCGGATCAAATATCCAGCGAAATTGGAGTTCACATTCGAAGGGAGAACCAGATCTTTCCACACCAAAGAGGAGCTAAAGGAGTATGTGAATAAAAAACCAGCCCTACAGCGAATATTAAGAGGGGAACCCCACCCAACAGAGATCATAAAAGACACACAGACAGAATCAGAAAGAAACTTCAATAGCCAAAGTCCAGCAGAAACACAAGCTCACTAAAGACAAGAAAAAAAAAAAAGAAGAAAAAACAGCCCACCAAGAAAATGGAAGGAGAAAAAACACCCTTATCCTTGATCTCTTTAAATATAAATGGTTTAAACTCCCCGCTAAAGAGGAGGAGACTGGCAGAATGGATTCGCAAACAAAAAGTTGACATCTGCTGTCTACAAGAGACCCACCTTACAGCAAGGGACAAAAACAGGCTTCGAGTGAAAGGATGGAGCAAGATCTACCAAGCAAATGCATCCACCAAAAGGGCAGGTGTAGCCATTCTGATCTCAGACAAGCTGGACTTCTCTTTAAAGTCCACTCAAAAAGACAAAGAAGGACACTACATATTAATACAAGGAAAAATCCAGAATCAAGAAATCACGGTGATAAATGTATACTCACCAAACAAAAGAGGCCCGACATATGTGAAGCAAATTCTCAAAGAATTACAGAGCAAGATAGACGCAAACACAATCATAGTGGGTGACTTTAATACTCCTCTCTCTCCAAGAGACAGATCCAACACCCAGAGGATTAGTAAGGGAGCTGAGGACCTAAATAACACCATTTCCCAAATGGATCTAACAGACCTATATAGAACCTTTCACCCGACAGAGACCCAACACACCTTCTTTTCAGCAGCCCATGGATCATATTCCAAAATAGACCACGTCATAGCCCACACAAAGAACCTCAGCAAATACAAAAGTATTGATGTCATCCCATGTATTATATCTGATCACAGTGGATTAAAGGTAACCCTCAACAACAAAGGATACCACAGAGCCTATACACACTCTTGGAGTCTAAACCCCACGCTGCTATCCAACATTTGGGCCACAGATCAAATTAAAGATGAAATCAACGAATTCATAAGCCACAATGACAAAGAAAACACATCACAAAGAAACCTATGGGACACAGCTAAGGCAGTACTGAGGGGCAAGATCATTGCACTCACCACCCACATTAAAAGAATGGAAGCAGAGCAGGTGAATACCCTCACGATGAAACTAAAACAACTGGAGAAACAAGAAATGACAGAATCTAAAACGACTAGGAGGAGAGAGATCACAAAGATTAAAGAAGAGATAAATCTGATTGAAAATAGAAAGACCATTCAACAAATAAATAAGACTAAAAGCTGGTTCTTTGAGAAAATAAACAAAATTGACAGACCCCTTGCAAGACTTACAAAAAAAAGAAGAGAAGAGACTCATATTCGTAAAATCAGGGACTCCACAGGAAAAATTACAACAAGTACACACGATATTCAAACAATCATAAGGAGCTATTTCCAAAACCTCTACTCAGCAAAAAACAATAATTTTACAGAAATGGATCAATTCTTAGAGAAGAACAAACTGCCCAAACTGAACCAAGAAGAAATAAATCAACTAAATAAACCAATAACTTACAGTGAGATACAGGAGGTAATCAAGAACCTCCCTACTAAGAAAACCCCAGGCCCAGATGGATTCACCAACGAATTCTACAAAACCTTTAGTGAGGAGCTAATTCCAATACTCCTCAAACTCTTCCGCGAAATAGAAACGGAGGGAGAAATCCCAAACTCATTCTACGAAGCTAATATCATACTCATCCCCAAACCAGGCAAAGATACAACAAAAAAAGAGAACTACAGACCAATATCACTAATGAACACAGATGCAAAGCTCCTCAATAAAGTATTAGCTAATAGGATCCAGAAACTGATCAAGAATATCATACATCATGACCAAGTAGGCTTCATCCCTCAGTCACAAGGATGGTTCAACATCCGTAAATCAATCAACGTAATTCACCACATAAACAGAACTAAAATCAAGAATCACATTGTTATCTCAGTCGATGCCCAAAAAGCATTTGACAAAATACAACATCCATATCTATTAAAAGCTTTGGAGAGAACAGGAATAGATGGAAGATTCCTCAAAACAATAAAAGCCATATACAACAGACCAACTGCTAATATCATATTAAATGGAGAGAAACTTAAATCATTCCCCCTAAACTCAGGAACAAGACAAGGATGCCCACTCTCCCCACTTCTGTTCAACATAGTGCTGGAATCCCTAGCCATAGCAATAAGGCAAGAGGAGGACATCAAAGGGATCCACATCAGCAAGGAAGAAATCAAGTTATCCCTATTCGCAGATGACATGATCTTATATCTGATGGACCGAAAAAACTCAGTACCCAAAATCCTACACCTAATAAACCAATTTGGCAAAGTAGCAGGATACAAAATCAACCCACAAAAGTCAGCAGCTTTTCTGTACACCAGCAATAGACAAACAGAAAAGGAAATTATGGAAACAATTCCATTTACAGTAGCCAAAAAAAAGAATAAAGTACCTAGGGATCAACTTAACCAAGGACGTGACGGACCTATTCAATGAAAACTACAAAAATCTAATAAGGGAAATCAAAGAAGACACAAGGAGATGGAAAGACCTCCCATGCTCATGGGTAGGCAGAATCAATATAGTGAATATGGCCATATTGCCCAAATTGTTATACAAATTCAATGCAATACCTATCAAAATCCCAGCCACATTCTTCACTGAAATAGAGAAACCAATCCATAAATTCATATGGAACAGCAAAAAACCTAGAATAGCCAAAGCAATTCTAGGCAAAAAAAGCAGTGCAGGAGGTATCACAATACCTGACTTCAAGTTCTACTACAAGGCCATCATAACAAAAACAGCATGGTATTGGTATAAAAACAGATCGGAAGACCAATGGATTAGAACTGAAGACCCAGAAATAAAACCGCACTCTTACAGCCAACTGATATTCGACAAAGGAGCTAAAGACATACAATGGAATAAACATAGCCTCTTCAACTACTGGTGCTGGGAGAGCTGGGCAGCCATATGCAGAAAACTCAAAGTAGACCCAAGCCTATCACCATGCACCAAGATCAACTCAAAATGGATCAAGGACCTCAACATCAGACCTGAATCCTTGAAACTACTGAAGGAGAGAGTAGGAAAGACACTAGAACTTATAGGCACAGGAAGGAACTTCCTGAATAGAGTCCCAGGGGCACAACAAATAGGGGAAAGACTGGACAAATGGGACTACTACAAATTAAAAAGTTTCTGCACAGCTAAGGACATAGCCACCAAAATACAAAGACAGCCAACGATATGGGAAAGGATATTTACCAGCACAGCAACAGACAAAGGCCTGATATCGGTCATCTACAGAGAACTCAAAAAACTAAGCCCCTCCAAGCCCAATAAACCTATTAGGAAATGGGCAAAAGAGCTAAAGAGAGACTTCACAAGAGAAGATATAAAAATGGCAAAGAAACACATGAGGAAATGCTCAACATCCCTGCTAGTAAAGGAAATGCAAATAAAAACAACCCTGAGATACCACCTCACCCCAGTTAGAATGGCCTATACTCTGAACTCAGGAAACAACAAATACTGGAGGGGCTGTGGGGAAAGAGGAACCCTTCTCCATTGTTGGTGGGAGTGCAAATTAGTACAACCACTTTGGAGAACAGTATGGAGGTTTCTCAAAAAAGCTCAATATATACCTACCCTATGACCCAGCCATACCACACCTAGGCATCTATCCTAAACAGCAAAATCCAAGATATCAAAAAGGCATTTGTACTTCCATGTTTATCGCAGCACAATTCACAATAGCCAAAATATGGAAACAACCCAGATGCCCCTCCACAGATGAATGGATCCAAAAAATATGGTACTTACACACAATGGAATACTACATAGCGATTAGGAATGGTGAAATACTGTTATTCGCAGGGAAATGGTCAGAACTCGAACAAATAATGTTGAGTGAGACAAGCCTAGAACACAGAAAACAAAGGGGCATGATCTCCCTGATATATGACTGTTAACAAAGGGAGACGGAGAGACAGTAGAGACCAATTCTGTGAATACTGTATATGTTCTTGATACATTGTATATTGCATATATGTCAACCTGACCTAGACAAGGGATAGAAAAACAGGTCATAAGATATCATAAGAAATGTACACACTGCCCTACTATGTAACTGCACCCTCTTTGCACAACACCTTGTAAAAAAATTTATGTCCAATTAATAAAAAAAAATTGTTGTTAAAAAATAAATAAAAAAAATAAAAGTTTTAATCCCCTCATACAACTAATTCACTCTAATTTTAAATATGGAAAAATAATTATTAAAGGCAGTAATTATTTCAGATGCTAAAGTTTCATTATTGTAATCTTAGGTATGTGGGAAAATGAGGATGGAAGAATAGCAGTTGAAAGCCAGTACAGGAAGAAAAAACATATTCATGAAACCTCTTCTCAATGAAGAACTGGACACAATGACATATACCCATCCATCTTAGCTTTTGGAAAGCCTTTATGTGAGCATAACAAGCCCAAGAACTCCAAAGAAAGAGAGACCCTAATTCAAAAATATCAAGCAAAAATCAGGAACAGAGAGGAAGAGTGCCTGCACAGCAAGCTTAATCACTCAAGTCACTTCAAACACAGGGCCAATGAATGAAGAGAGTAAGAGTATGAAGAAACGTTGATTAAATTGAATGTACATGTGAGACAATGGAACCAGATACTCCAGGATATGGAAGGGATTAGGAGAGATGGGAAAGAACAATGAAGGAAGTGACACTACGTAAGATACATCATACTCAGAAATCCCTGTATTGAAATCCCTTTGTACAACTACTTAAAATAAAATTTTAAAAAATTAAAAAGGAATAGCTGTGTTGAGCACTGGAAAGCAGAGGCAGTAAGTAAGAAGAGAGAGTTGATGTGGGTTAAAAGGACAAAGCATTTCCCCTGACTCATGGAGGTAGATGCTGCAAAAAAGAGAGCATCACATACTCCTTATACCCTCAACTCAGAAAAGCCATGAACACTGTAGTATGGGAATCTGACCATCTTTAGTGCAACTCTTCATAGACATCTGAGCATGAAGCAGCATTTAGTTCAAATCAGTGCCGCCCATGGAACACACTGGCACTTTCTCTCTGACTACAAAACCTGATAGTGTCCAGCTTTACTGTCCCATGGTTATAGTTAGCTATGGTTTCAATGGTCAGTGCCTTATACTTCCACTTCCACTCATATTGCAAATATCATATTACTATCTATTTTTTTCTTTTTCTAACTTTTTAATCTTTCATGATCCTTTTAAATTTACTTGACCTTAGGATAAGGTTTCTCAAATCATTTAGGTAGTGGATGAATAATGCCATCACTAAAGATAACATTAGTGAGAAAAGGGGTACTATTTGTTTATCTAGTTAAATTGATTTGATTTATCCAAAAGAATTCAAAATATAACACATTACATTAAACTAAAATGAACATACAAATGAACATCAAACACCAGTCACATGTAGTGTGACCATTAGTACATGGACTTAAGAGTCTGACAGACTCTAACACATGTAGACACAATTGTATTGGAACAATGTCAGTAAAAAGGTAATGTAGGGGAATTATATTTTAGTTGTCTCTTAATTTTCCATATTCATTAAACCATATGTAAGAAAATGCATTGTTGGTCTGGGAATATGGCCTAGTGATAGAGTGCTTGCCTCACATACATGAAGCCCTGGGTTCAATTCCTTAGCAGCACATATATAGAAAAAGCCAGAAATGGTGCTGTGGCTCAAGTGGTAGAGTGCCAGCTTTGAGCAGAAAGAAGCCAGGGACAGTGCTCAGGCCCTGAGTTCAAGCCTCAGGACTGACAAAAAATGCATTGTTATTTTTTAATTTCTATTCATTTATATTAGCACATATAGGTATAAAAATGGCACATGTGGTTTTGTTTGTAGGGGCTAGTGGAGTTATTTCATTTTATTGTTCTTCTCCTTCTTTTCAGTGACAGCTTTCACTTCAGGAGTATTCCTGTATTTGTTTCAGCTGTGAACATGGTTCTACAATCTCCATCAGCTTGACAGCCAAGTCTCTCATGACCCTGTGAATTCAGTGAGCCTGGTTTGACTCAGATCAATACATACCTGGGTTCAGTCATTTCAAATGCTCAACTCTGATTTTTTTTTCCTCCACACAATCCTTTAGGCACACAAATTATCAAGAAATGCTGATATTCTAAATTCCACTGAACCATGAATGCACTAGGGTTTGTCACTGAAAGCTGAATAAGTGTGTTCAGGGAAATAGGCAAAGGGAGTTGTCAAGAGTTTAGGCAAAAGAACAATAAATAGCTGCCAACCACAATTTGGAAAGTGTCCTAAACAAGTGGGCTCATCTTCTGTGTCACCAAAAGTCCCAAGCCTTTGACTTCCACTATTAAGGGACGAGGGACTTGATAATTTAATCACACTTTTCTCATTGGCACCAATGATTCCAACAAACAGTGTTGAGAAAAAGTACAGGAAGTAGATTCAATTCCTTTTTATCATGAAGGGTGTATAGAGCACAAGTGCCTACTGAACTTTATAACTATTCTTTACTTACAAAGAAAATCAGGCCTCAGATTTCTCTTCTAAAAGTTATTATTAGAAGTGAAAGGCTTTGGACTTCTGGTGACACAGAACATAAGAACATTTGCTTTGTAGGTATAATAAAGTTTTGATGTATCTTTAGATATAATTTTAATATTCAAAATAGATTTCCTTGTGAATGGTGAAATCTTATTCTTTGTGATGATAGCATAGAATTCCATGTGCATATATACCACATTTTCTTGATCAATTCATCTGCTGAGGGGAAAACTGATTCCATATCTTAGCTATCAAAAACAATGTAGTAATGAACATGGTTGTGCTGGTAGTTTTAATGTGGCCTTACTTGTAGTCTATTGGATAAATTATTAGGACTGGAATTTCTCGGTCCTAGGAAAGCTCTATTTTTACTCTTTTGAGGAATTTCCATACTGTTTCCAGAGTTGTTGAACAAGCTTACATTCCCACTAACAGTGTAGTATTGTTCCCTTTTGGCCACATCCCTACCAGCATCTTTCATAATTAGTTTTCTTGATAATGGCCATTCTAACTGAAGTGAGGTGGAATCTCAATATTGTCTGGATTTGCATTTCTTTTATGGCCAGAGATGTTGAACATTTCTTTATGCTTTAGTTGGCCATTGTGTTATTGTTTCTTTGAGGGTTTATTTTTGGGTCTGTTCATTTCTTTGAGTTCTAAGTATATTTTATATGTGAGGTCTTTTTTCAAATTGTTTTACTTTATTGCCAAAGTGAAGTACAAAAGGGTTACAATTTCATTCCTAAGGCCAAGTGTACATTTCTTATCCAACTTGTTACCTCCACCCTCATTTTTCCCCACCTACCCTCTCCCCATTTCCTTTTGCCCCTATGAGTTGTACAGTTGGTTTACACCATATAGTTTTGTTAGTATTGCTGTTGGATTGGTTTGTCTTTTTTCCTTTGTCTCTTGATTTTGGTATTTCCTTTCCCTTCCCTAGTTCCAATACACATATACACAGTATCCAGGGTACTAAAATCAGTTACAGTTATATCAAGGGTAAAACCATGAGAAGAAAATACAAAAAAGAAGAAGGAGGAGGAGGAGGAGGAGGAGGAGGAGGAGGAGGAGGAGGAGGAGGAGGAGGAGGAGGAGGAGGAGGAGGAGGAGAGAAGAAGAGGAAGAAGAAGAAGAAGAAGAAGAAGAAGAAGAAGAAGAAGAAGAAGAAGAAGAAGAAGAAGAAGAAGAAGAAGAAGAAGAAGAAGAAGAGGAGGAGGAGCACGGTATCACATGGCAAGTGGAAAATAACAACAATGAAGTACCACTTGTTTCCATAACTTGAAGTTCATATCTCTTAGTATCATCTTATATGTTCATATAGACATAGCTATTGAGCTGTTGTGACCTTCTGCTAGGACTATACTAGACGTGTACTAATTATTCCCAATGAGGAAAATCATAGAATCCATGTTTCTTTGGCTCTGGCATATGTGAGGTCTTGTTAAATGCATAGCTGGTAAAAATCTTCTCCCTTTCTGTAAACTTTCCATTTATCTTGTTAGCTATGTCCCTTGCCATGCAGAAATTCTTCAGTTTAACCAAAGTAAGCCAGACCCACAGAAACAGGTTGCATAGTTTTTTATCCTATTTCAGTGGTAACTACAATTGCCTATAAATCTACAAGTAAACACAGTGGTTGGTAAAAGAAAAAAATACACTTGGACATGATAAATTACACAGGTCTCTAGGCACTCACACAGAATAAGACCAAAGATGTATAGTGCATAAAAGTGTAACAGCTATGTTATCTTATTACATAAAATAATATTTATTGGAATGAACGCCAAGATATGGAAAAAAGAATTTTTTCTTCTCTTTATTGACATTTTTGTTTTCTTTTCCTTTTGTCTTATTTGTTCATTTATCTGTCTTTGGCAAGGTAAGAGAGGCACAGAAATGGTGGGATGAAGGGTGAACTATACAGCAGCCATAAAGAAACTATGTTGGACTATGCAACTTGTGGGTGGGAATGGGAGGGAAAAACTGGGAGAGAGGGAAAGGATGACATTGTTCAAAAAGAAATTTACTCTTTTTCTGACTTATGTAACTTTAATCCCTCTATACATCATTTTTACTATAACAATGAAGAAATGCTTTAAAAACAAAATTGATTAGAAACAGACTAGAACATTTTTGAGGCAACTCAGTTTGGATGAGTAGGGAGATAGATGGAAAAAATAACATTCATTTATGTAGGATTGGATGAGAGATGTGTTGAGAAAGGAATGAATTTGAAAGGGTCCGCAAAGGACAAGAGAAGGGTACTGACTAAATCCAGGTAGAAGGACCAAAAGTATTTGAGTGGATCATCCTGACACGACCCTCTGCATCTTTACTTCCTTCTTCTCTCTACTCAGTATTACTGCTGGAATCATTTTTAATGGTTAAATAAAAATTATCATTTATTTCTCCTACTCTTTAGGGCCCCCTGTGCAAACAAAATGAAAGTCATACTCAGTTGGATCTAGAAAAGGTTCCTTCCCTATCTGACCAATCCAACCCTGCCCATGCTCATGATAACCTTCTAGCTCCTGAAAAATGCCTGTCATCATTAACCACACTCCTTGTGCCTGGGACATCTTTCCGCACCTCTCAGGAATGTTGCCTCCTATTCACAACGCCTTTTCTGAATTCCCCATGAATGAATGATATTATTTTCTCCTTGTGCTTCTTTTTTGTCTTTAGAGATAGCTTACACGACCTCACCAGGACCAGTGATCTAGAGATACCTTGGTATAGGCTAGCTTGCGAACTGGTAGGTTCACAAGAGTAATCCATAAGACAATGCTTTTGAAAAACCAATTCTTTTTTTTTAAATTATATTTTGCTATCCATACCTTTGAAGTTATATGTTTATATTTCATGTCTGCAATGGAAATAAAATTCTGTGCTACTGTGTTCTAAGTACATCATTCAGTGAACTTAGTACCTCATTTAATGATGAAATCCCATTGGTAGCTTGCACCTGATCATGGTAGAACATGTAAAACTGACAATATTCATAAGCAGATTGAGAAGTAGGCTAGTCTTAAGAAAGTAATTGATAAAGTATTAACAATTCCAATTATCTTAAAATATATTGTTCCTGAAGCTGTTATATTATGGATGACATTTTTAAAATTTAGAGGTTATTTTTCCAGTATTTGGAAATTACTGTCTAATCAAGAAAATAAATTGTTTGTGCTGTGGTTGAATGTCTGAGTAACTTATCCATTTTAATTGTTTCTCTTTCATCTTTGTTGTTAGCATAGTGTTAACAGAGACAAAATATCAAATATTATTTGTATTGAGATTATGTAAATACTCCACATTCAGCTAATCATCTGGCTGTTTATACAAGAGCTCAGCAAAACTAAAAAAGGCATTCTTTGAGAAGCAACTCATTATATAAAATTTGTAATAGAGAGTATTACATGTTTTATTAGTATTTATAAGTTCTGTGCTGCAAAATTTATAGCAGTAGTATTTGTACTAAAGTTATGCACATGTATATGCACATGAATTTTTCTCTAGAAAGTTGGTTGTTTTACATTTACTAGTACACTATCACGTGGGTCTATGTTTTCTAAGAAATAAGGAAGTTTTTTTTTTTGTTGTTGTTGTTAAAGAATTAAGATTCCCAAACCCAGGAGCCAGTATATAACACATGTAATACCAGCTTACTCAGGAGGCTGAGATCTGAGGATCATGGTTCGAAGCCAGCCTGGGCAGAAATTTCCATGAGACATTTATTTTAAATTTAATTTAATTTTATTGGAAGAGTGATATCAGAGGTGTTACAGTTGCATAAGTAAGGTGATGAATACATTTCTTGTCCAACATTGCTACCCCTCCCTTGTTTTCTCCCACTGTCCCTCCTCACCCTTTCTCCCCTCCCCATCCCCAAATTTAAAGTTCATTTCCAACATAGTGTCTTGTGAGCATCTCTGTTGCATTGGTTCACCCTTTGTCCTTTATCTCCTCATTTTGTTATTCCGCTTCCCTTCCCCAAATCAGACAAGACATGATAAAAATTTAAAAATGGTGAGAACAGGGCATATCTCCAATAACCTACTCAGAAGGCGGTAAGTGGCACTGTGGCTCAAGTGGTCAAGCATTAGCCTTGAGCACAAAAGAGATTCAAGGACAAGACCAGGCCTAAGCCCTGGGTTCAAGCACCAGTATTGCCTGCCCCCCCCCCCTGCCACCCAAAAAAAAAATTTAAGATCTGAAAGTTTGGGACTGGTCACTCACAAATATTCCAGCTACAAAGGCTGAGATTGGGAAGATCAAGGTTCAATATCAGCCTACACAAAACAATTAATGAGAGTTCCACCTCAACACGTCCAGGCAGGGTGATTCACACCTGCAATCCCAGCTGCTTGGAAAGCCACCTGTAAATGAATTGCCATTTGAAGCAGGATCCAGGCAAAAAGCAAGCCTCTAGTTGGAAAATAACCTAATGCAAAAGGTTGGGGACATGGCTTAAATATTAGTGTGGTAGTCTGGTAAGCAGAAGGCTCTGAGTTCAAATTTAAGCAGTTCCATGAAAAGAAAGCAAATAACTAAGATGGCATCTAAATGTTTACTGGATATGTGGCACCTATTGATACTGAATATACAGTTGATAAATTTTTGCTTATTTAAAGGAGGACTGTATTCCCAACTATTTGGACAGGCAGAGCTTTTCAGATAGAGAGACTGGAAAATCTTGCCCAAAGTAATTAGAGATTCCACAGTAATGAAGGAGATTAGAGAGTCATCTAGGGTTAGAAATAATTAATTAATTGTTTAATACATTAAAGGATTAATATTCCTCAGTGTATATCCATAAATCCTCTACTATTAATATTACATTTGGAAAATGGGTCATGAGATGGAAATGATTCATTCTGTTGTGTGGACATGTATAATAAATGTGACTGGGTTTGAGCCTACGGTACTAGGGGCTGTGATTCCATCATCAATCACAGTCTCTACCCACACCCTGGCCCACAGACTTACACATTAATATATTATAGAAAAGGAACTAAAACCTATTCATGCTCAAACACAATACTGTCCCTAAAAATTCTAGACAATAAAAATCCCTACTGCTATTTTTAGTAGAAAGGGAGTTAATAAAGATCACCAGGTTCTTCATTCTGACTTGAGTACCCTAGAGGAGTGGAGGCACATTCTATAGGGTGAATTTCCAAGAAAGAGTACACAACTTCGTAAAACTGGGCTACTCAAAGGGTCCTTCAGTGATGTAAACTACCACTTGGAGATTAAACTTTGGTGGATGTCACTGACCTCAAACTCTAAAATATATTAAGGATGCTTCTTGGTAAGGTGTTAGTAAAAAATCTAGTACCTCTAGTTCCCATAATCAGCTAAATGAGGGGAGGAGTAGTCAAATAACTTTTGCCTTAATTTTATTTTTGTCATTCAATAAAGCAGTTGATGAATACATTGCATCACGGTCATGATTATCTAACTAGCAGAATCCAATGCACACACAGTGAAGTAGCTTCAGAGGAGAGTGAGAAAATCAGCTTTCTGGTTTTTGGAAAAACAGGAAAACACAATAGGGAGAGGTGAAGTTAAACAGTGAGAGTGAGAACCAATCAACAGTATGCAACAAGAATTCCTACCTTCAGTTTCTGCTGTCAACCAGATTCCTCTAGGCTGCTTGGCTAAATTCATTCTGTGGCAGGCACCCTAATGCAACTAACCACAGAGCTGTTTGACTAAAGTGATTATTGGAAGAAATGGAATAGCCAATATCCCCTCCCCCTGTAAATGAAAGCCAGAATAAATACACATGATAGTTGAAAATATACCAAACATTTTGAAATATGCATTTATTTTCATTAAACATTATATCATTAGTCTTTCAAGGGCTTACAAAAATTCTTCATGAGCATTTTTGCATATAGTCTGATACATCATTTTGTGATTTTCTAATTTTTTTGCTGGTTATTTAAATAAGTTATATTTTCTACACAAATATTATTAGTGTCGTGAAGGATATCTTTATAAATATTTGTTATCCTGCCCAATTACCGTGTTAGGCTAAATTCTCAACTTTCTCCTAAAAATGGGGCTTATTTACTGGTTCGCTGAATCTAGAGCCTTTTTATTTGTTCTGGAAATGAGACAAAAGTAGATCCACACTGATTTAAGAGCAATGAGGGAAAGTCAGCAGTATATTATCTTGTGCTAAAATAGCAACACTCCTGAAACACCTGAGACCCTGTTGAGCAGCATCACATAAAAGCATAGATTGCAGTAAATGTTGCTTCTTTCTGACTTGGGTGTTAGGCCTATAATCTTGCTGTAATAAATCAATATGTTTCTTATTTAAGATGATACCTGGTCATTACCCACTGGCACGGGCAATTACTTGCTTATTTTCCTAAAGACAATGCCTTTCTTGTAGTATTTTCTTATTTAAATCAATATACAAAATAATGTGCTTTTCCCTACTGTATATTAAATTTTGATGGCAGGTAAAATGTATAAAGTAATGTCCCTAAATTTTAAAAGCTTTCAGTATTTGAAGGAATGTGAGAAAATTGCTTCATTGCTCTATTTTAAAGTTACATTATGTTCCCACTGTTTTTGCTTAAAAATGGAGGGGGAATTGTGCCAATGCAAATGATTCCCTTTGGAATGTGTATGCAGTAAAGGCCTGGGACTCCAGGGTTGTGCTTCTCATTTAAATCAGTGTATCCTTTACTCAGCATGCAGCTTGATGAATATTGTTTGGATAATTAAATGGCCAAATGGACAATGAATTAATGAACTAACTTAAACTCAGTTCTCCTTTGTAGAAAATCAGTTCAAAAATAGACAGTGATGTACATGTCTTAAGAACTTGAAAAAGGACTATAGTTATATTCAACACAGTGAATATTTGTGAAACATTTACAGCATACTATAAACCCTTCACTTGGTATATTTCATTTTCCATTCATCACTACTTCATGTGATACTCAATTGTCTCTTAATTTATAGAAAACTAAGATTTAGGATTAAATTTGGCCAGTTCATGCTATGGGCAAATGTGTAGTGGGAATTTTAAAACTCATACTCTCGGTTATTGTACAAAGTTATCTCCTATAGGGCATATAGCAAATTATCAGTTGATATGGGGCAATATATTTCAACAAGTTAATATAACCATATTTATATGTTAACATCTACCATGTCATTGCAGTACAAATAGATTAATATCATATTTAAGATCTCTATGTAGCATTTTGTTAAGAAGTTCATTATTTTCATTTAAAACCTCATCTATCCCCAGTGGTAAAATCTATGTCCAAAACAGTTCAAACGTTTTTAGGAGGGTCAAGTTCAGAGAAATCCAACTCTGATAGTAATCTCTCTTTTCATTTCTACCTCATGCACCATGTTTCTGTGGAAAGATTATCTTTTGTTTGCCTAATGGTTGATTATTGAACAGAAATAATTCATTGATCCTGATGCTGGCCAGTTTGGCAGGATCGCTTCTCACTTGACCTTGAGTTTGGTAATTCATTGATAGGCAAAATTTGGGAGCTGGAATAATTGCATGAGCCCTTTTCTGTTTGAGCCCAGTAGTCATAGATAATCTAAGCAAAGGATGAGATTAATAAGAGGCGCAGTGAGAGGGAGATGAGGAACAGGATTACATGTCATAAAATGCAGGCAAGCTTTAGAAAGAGAGATCACCTCCAGTCAGCTGGTAAGGAACTGAGAACTTCCTCCATACCACAGACACAAGAGTCCAGAATCTGCTACACATGAACAAGCTGGGAATTTCACTGTCCCAGAGCCTCTGGAGGCCAATGCCAGCCAGGCCTCACCATGGTTTTCATCTTGTGATACATTGCATAGGGAACCCAGCAAGGCAGCACCTGAATCTGACATACAGAACTGGGAATTGATGTATGCACTCTGTTTTAAAGCCAAATGTGTAGTATTTTTTTACACAGGAATGGAAAATAAATGCGAGATCTTAGTCCATATGATTTAAATATGAGAAATTTTCTCCCCAACAAGTAGAGTTTGGGTCCTGAAGGGCTTCTAATTCAATTCATATATTAAAATCCAGAACATCCTCATTTTTACCACCTCAAAGTCCTCCAGCTGGAGTTCTAGCCAGACTGTTCTTCACTTCCTGATAAATTCTGAGGTTTCACTTATAAGGTGAACTGTTCTTCATGTCTAGGGATTAGCCAAAAGCTTGCATTGGTTAATCCACAACAAGCACAAATGCATCTTTACTTGATCTTTGGCTAGGTATTTTATATTCTCACAAGTGCACTCATTATAATAGATATGTCATGATCTGAGAGAGAAAACACTAGGTAAAGAAATGTCTTCACTTTTAAATTAAATTAGATTTGAAAGTAAATTCTTTTTGCTACAATAAAAGAAAAAGTAGATGTATACACATACCATGATTCTTTTTTAGTCTTTGTCTTAAAGATAAATCAAAGTAGCCTATAAAGAGCCAATACACATTCAGAATGCTAAGCAGAAGCTTTAGTGCTTTCCTCAATGAATAAAAAAAAATGCCATTGAATTTTTCCTATTTTCCTGATTTTTTTTCTTATTCCTTTTTTCTTTCTTTTCCAAAATAATCTTAAAGTCTGAACATATCTAAACAGATATATCTACACTTATGGGCCTTCTAGAATGACTTTTGCTTTCAAAAACATTTTATGGTGTGATAAAAGAAAAGGCAGAAGGAGAAGGAGAATTATATTAAACCATGATTCATAACAGTTGAACATCAATGAGAATAAAACCAAATGCTATCTAGAGGTTATTCCATATCTCATCATCTTTTGAAATGTTATCTTATACAAGAGAAAATAAACTTTATTCAGCTTTTCAGAAATGTTGCATAGGATTCTTTTTAAAATACCAAGTAAATCTCTTTTTATTGCAAAGATTCAAAGAGTTATGGCATAATATACCCACCTTAAATATTATTCACTGAGATCTCATAGAATTCCAATTTAGGAAGTCAGAGGTTCATTTAAATATCCCTAGATTTCTCTATGAGAAGTTCTGATTTCCACTGTGAGAACATGCTAAATACATTTACATTTAGGTTGGAAAAACAAGACTCATCTTAAAATCTGATTATATACACATCTGGTGCTCCATAAATATACCATGACCCTGTGGGAGAATCTATAATCCATTATTTAACCTTATTTATGTATACAAATAAGTTTACAAAAAGTTTCATTTACATAGATAATAGCTAAATTGAGTAAACACAGTTTAATTTTATCTCCTTAGTTAACAAAGAAAACTGTTCTAAAGACCACACATTCGAAGGACAGGAATTACTGTCTCACTTTCTGATAGTGGTTGGTTAGCAAAAATATAAACTAAAAAACTTGGAATTTGAAAACAAACTTAGGAAAAGCAACTCCAAGTTGTGACTATCAGTGAAACTGTGTATAGCATAAGCTTCCATATTAAAATAGGCTAATATAGAGAAAGACATGATGCTGCTAAATTTATTTCTAATACATATTAGTAGAGAAGACCCTGAAAGGTCAGTTCCAAACACTCTTCATATAGTCATAGTATCTATGGAGTTTTAAAATGCCTCAACCTACCCAGCACTCTCGAGAGAAAGTGACCTCTTTTACCTAGAGCAACTGTTTCCCAAATGTGGGCCTATCACCTGGGATCTTGCTAGAATGGCACATTCTCAAATCCTTACCTAATTAGATTATTTGAAAGTTCTAAAGTTGTGACTTGGCACTCCATGTTGTCTAAAGCCTTGCAATGATTTGAGATTCACTAGTCTAGAAGAACAGGAAGTTAAACCAGAGTTAAAGACTTAAAAGTCTGGGGCTGGGAATATGGCCTAGTGTCAAGAGTGCTTGCCTCCTACACATGAAGCTCTCAGTTCGATTCCCCAGTACCACATATATGGAAAACAGCCAGCAGGGGTGCCGTGGCTCGGGTGGCAGAGTGCTAGCCTTGAGCGGGAAGAAGCCAGGGACAGTGCTCAGGCCCTGAGTCCAAGGCTCAGGATTTAAAAGTCACACAGCTGATTCTGATATATAGTCAACATCAAAAACAGATGAGTTAAAAGCCAAAAACTGAGTAGATATTAAAATCCAGGCAAAAGAAAACAAATATCCAAACTGAAATGGGCACAAATGTGACAAGGTGTACAAGAGAAAATAAACCAATAACAAATAAGCATATAAAATTCTTTAAAATCATATCATCAGAGAAATACAAACTAAGACAAAAATGAGTTACTACTACATATCAAAATGGCCAGACACAGAACACTATCAACACTCAAAGCTGTTGAGGCGGTGGAGCAAAAGGAACTCTCCCTTCCTCATGGTAGGAATGCATACTACTTACTACAGCTTCTTAGGGCAAAGAAATTGTGGTATATATACGGAATGGAACTCTGTACTTCTATCAGAAAGAATTCCCTTACCCCATTTGTAAGGAAATGGAAAGACTTAGAAAAAATCATGCTAAGTGAAGTGAGCCAGACCCAAAGAAACATAGACTCTGTGGTTTCCCTCATTGGTAATAATTAGTATATGTTTGTTGGGCTCTGGCTATACCTTTAAGGGACAGTCCCAAGAGGCCTGCCTCTTCTCCCGCCCTGGGGCTGCGTGGCTGTTAGCCACTCCTACCTTTTCCCCAGGTCTGGAACTGGAAAGGCGGCCCAAACGAGCCCTGCCTCCCATCTCGGAGCACATGGATATCATAATGGCCCCCAGCGGTGCCCAAGGGGGCTGTTCTGTGGGCTGTGATCTCTGCCTCTGGGGAAAGTTCCGTGACATCACTGTGATGGACAGCCCAGATCAGCCTATCACTAGTGACTCCAGATCCCTCCCCTTCCTGCCACCATTACTGTCATATAAACCTCTCCCCTGAGTAAACCAGTGGAATTCCCTGAAGTTTTCCCGGAGAAAGCCCCCATGTCCTTCATCCTCATTCTAAGAGCATGATGGGGGGAGGGACGTCTCGCGGCCACACATGCCAAGGCTTGCATGTAGCCTTCACTCCAGCTTTGCTGCCTGCGGGAGGGTGAAAGGGGACTACACAGGAGGTAATAAGGCCCTACATATGTTGAGGATAGTCCTAGCAGTTGATCATAATCGCTCAGTAGCTATGTACACATAAGATGAAGCTAAGTGAATGATCTCCAAGTCGTAGAAACAAGTGTTTATCATTGGTGTTGTTATTTTTAACACACTATGTGAAATTATTTCTTTTGTTTTTGTTTATCTTCCCTATGGTTTAGCCTCTATTGTCACAGTATTTGATTTTGCTACCCTTGGTATTGTATATATGTTTATCAGAACCAGGAAAGGGAACATGAAAATGGAGAAAGAAAGTGTAAAGGGTGAACCAATGCAACAGCAATATTTACAGGAAAATATGCCAACATACAACTTGGGGAGGGGGGAATTATAGAGGAGGGAAGGTGGGAGAAATATGCTGGAAGAGGTAACAAGTTTGATAAGAAATGTACTCACTGCCTTACATATGAAATTGTAACCCACTGTGTAAATCATTTTGGCAATAAATAAGATAAATTAATTACTACTTATACATTACAAAAAGAAGGTAGGGTGACAGTTTCTTATGAAACTATAGAAACTTGCAACTTAGCTTTTTGGTATTTATCAAATGAGCAGAAACCTATGTCTACACAAATATCTTTACATTTTATTTTTATGTGCTTCATTCTTAATTGTCAAAACTTACAGTCAAGAGGCCTTTAGTAGATGAGTGGATAAACTGAGGAGCAATCAAATGATAATATAGATTCCATTTGATGCTTAAAGAAATAACATTGTTAAACCAGGCAGAAACATGGAGAGGACTTAAATGCTTTATTTGTATGTGTCAGTCCTGTGGCTCATACCCAAGGCCTGATCTTTGCTCAACAACTTGAGCCACAGCTTCACTTCTAACATCTTTAGTGGTTAACTTTAGGTAAGTCTCATGGTCATTTCCTGCCCAGGCTGACTTCAAACCTGGATTTTCAAATCTCAGCCTCCTGAGTAGCTAAAGTTACAGACATGAGCCAATGGCACCCACCTTAAATGCATATTCCTAAGTGACAAATATTATCTGAAAATACTATATATGGTATGTGTATATTTCCAGGTTTATAACATTCTATAAAAGGCAAATATGTAAAGACAATAACCTTATCAATGGTGGTCAGGAATCTAGTAAGAGGGAGGTTGTATATGTAGAGCACAAAATGATTTTTATAGCAATGAAACTACACTGTATGATCCTATAATAGAAGATACAGGTCATTATGTGCAACATCAAAAGTAAACCCTCTTATCACATGGTGTAAATAGTGCTGCATAAATGCAGGCTCATCAGTTGTAGCAAATGATTCATGAGCCATTTTGGTGCCATATGATCTGCTGATTGTGGGAGGTTCTGAGGGGGAAATAGGAATTACATAAGGATTCTCTCTACCTTCTACCCAATTTTATTATGTATCTAAAATAGTCTATTTTTACCTGGACTTTTGAAGCTCATGTCTGTAATCCTAGCTACCCAAGCAGAGATCTGAGGGAGCATGGTTCAAAGTTAGCCCAAGCAGAAAATATTTAAAAGATTTGGACTCCAAAATAACCAGATGAAAACAATGTTTGATTGGAGAGGTGGTTCAAGAGGTAAAAGATAAGCCAAGCATGAAGGAAGCCCTGAATTCATAATTGCAAAAAGGAAAGGGAGAAGGAGGAGGAAGAGAAGGAGGAGAAAAGGAAGGAAGGAAGGAAGGAAGGAAGGGAGGAAAAGGAAGGAAGGAAGGAAGGAAGGGAGAAAGGAAGGAAGGAAGGAAAGAAGGAAATAAAGGAAATAAAAGCTGATTTAGCTCATTACTGAGAAGAAATCTAGGGAGAAAAAATGTCTTAAGTTCAAAGGAGTGTCTCAAGACCATCAAGAATATTGGCATACCAGCACAACAATGTTCATCGCAGCACAATTTGTCATAGCTAGAATCTGGAACCAACCCAGATGCCCCTCAGTAGACAAATGGATCAGGAAAATGTGGTACATATACACAGTGGAATTTTATGCCTCTATCAGAAAGAATGACATTGCCCCATTTGTAAGGAAATGGAAGGACTTGGAAAAAATTATACTAAGTGAAGTGAGCCAGACCCAAAGAAACATGGAATATATGGTCTCCCTTATTGGGAATAATTAGTACAGGTTTAACCAAGTCATAGCAGAGCATCACAAGAGCCCAATAGCTATACCCTTATGAACACATAAGATGATGCTAAGTGAAATGAACTCCATGTTATGGAAACGATTGTTATATTACAGTTGTAACTACTTTCAATGGCCTATGGTGTATCTGTAGCTTCTATTATTGATGATGTTCTTGTATCACCTTCCTGTGGTTGTACCTACACTATCTCTGTAATCTTATCTGAGTATATTGGAAACCGTGTATACTGGTATTAGAAGTAGGAAATTGAAAAGGAATACCAAAATTGAGAGACACAGGGTAAAAAAAAAGACAAACAACTACAAAAGCAATACTTGCAAAACTGTTTGGTGTAAGTGAACTGAACACCTGGGGGGGGGGAAGGGAAAGGGGGAGGAGGGAGAGGGGTATGAGGGACAAGGTAACAAACAGTACAATAAATGTATCCAATGCCTAACATATGAAACTGTAACCTCTTTGTACATCAGTTTAATAATAAAAATTTGAAAAAAAAAGGATATTGGCATGAGTTGTGTGAGTTGACATATATTTGAAATTCCTCAGGTAGTAGAGACAGGAGGATCTCACACTGAGGCCAGTCCAGTTAAAGTCAACAAAACACTATCTCAAAGAAGCAAAATATAAATATAAGCCTGGGAGCATTGTCCAAGTGGTAAAGTGCTAGTATAGTCCAGGCCCTGGCTTCAGTCTCCAGTACTTCAATTGAAAATAAAACAAATGAAAATAGATTGTTGACATTAACTTACTTCAGACAAAACTGGCTTCTTCCATAGTGGGCTGGCAATACTTACAGAGCCTTAACTGGACAGAATTTATTTGCATGAATTTTGAAAATAACTGTATGTAATCATACCTACAGTCTGCAAAACTGTTTCATTCTAAAACTATGTAGTGGTTTGAAGGCAATGAATTGCATGAATCTAACAGAATCAGATAACTCCAAGTATATATTCTAAATAACACATAAATTCTCCATTGAAGAAGCCTAGTAATCCTGGGATATGTTTTTAAATCATTCTCATTAAACATGGGAATAGACAGGTCACTGAACAAATGTGCTTTAGTTATAACAGAGACATAGATGTGACAATGAGCACCTAGCATTGAAACAGTGAAGGAATGAAATTGAAAAATGGAACTCAGCAAAGAAGGTTTGTTTTTTATCAAAGGGTCACACATGCCATGCAGATGATTGTGTTCTTCCTATCATGTTAATGGAAAGTAGCTGGAAGTTTCTGAGAAAAGATGATATATGATTAATAAGATACTTTAGGGATATCTACCCCAAGCAATCTTCAAGATAGATGGAATGTCGCAATGATTGGAAAGCCCTGGTATAGGGCTGGTAAAAATAATCCGGGATTAAGGTAAAATTTGAGGTTTTATTATCCAGAGATTTCAAAGAATTTCTTGGCAGATAGGCACTTTTCCAAATCCACCTTGCTCTACAAAACTCAAAAAGCTAGTATGTTTTATCTCTGCTGGCCTTGCTCCCTAGTAATATGTTGAAAATAGATACCCATTTTTCTTTCCAGACAGAGCAGATAGTTATCTGGAGTGAAAAGTTTCATTTTCTAGCATTTTTCATTGAAACTATCACCTGATAATTACACTGAATAGAAAGTAACCATTAATCACATCTTTAATATATCAATTCATCACTGTCTACCTGTGTGAAGCAGAAGAATTAAAATCGATCAGTCAAACTGAACTACAGCACCACTGAATGCCTGGGGAATGGTGGAGACAAGCAGAAAACCCTTTAAAATGTTGAAAATACATTTGTTTCTGCTGGCAAGACACTGAGACTTCCTGGTCTGTGGTTGAAAGCCCTTTCTCAGTGGGGGAACAGTGTGACTACTCTGTTGTCATAGAAAGTGACTTCAATCTTTTGTCCAGTTTGAACAGCTTCAATGTGTTAGACATGCAACACTCTTTTAAGCTTTTCTTCTTAAGGGTTACAGTTACATACATCAAATAGAGAATACATTTCTTTTTTTTTTTTTTTTGTTTTCATAAAGTTTATGTAGAGAAGGGTTACAGTTATATAAGTCAGATAGAGAATACATTTCTTTTTGGACAATGTCACCTCTTCCCTTGCTCTCTCCCAGTTTTTCCCTTCTGTCCCCACTCACAAATTGTATAGTTAATTTTCAACAGTTTCTAGTGAGTACCACTGCTGCATATGTTCACCTGCTGTCTCCATTTCTGTGCCTCCTTGCCCTCCCAAAGATAGATTAAAAAAATACAATACAAAAAGAGCAACAAAGAAAACAACCTATTTTTCATTTCTTGGAGTTTATTTGGATAAATATTATTTTATATATCAGATGCACATAGGTATTGCACCATTATGTTCCTCTCCTAATAGTATCTACCTTTGATCTCATTGTGTGTGAGCACCTGGAGTCCAGTATAAAACTCTTACAGATTATTTGACCCACAAGTGAAGGAAGGTGTAGTATCACCTCTGCACTATCATCACACAATGTCATTAATGAAAGACTTCCAGAAAACAAACTCACATTTCAATATGTAGCTGTGCTTATACACTTTTCATCCTGACTTCCCAACTCTTGGACCAAATTTGCAAGGATAATCCAGAGAAAGCATGCCTTGTTAAGGATTCAGGTAAAAGGCATTTTTGTGGTGCTAATTAAATAGGAAGTTTGGCATAAAGGTGCTAGAATGAATAAGGTTTGTGGGAAACTAATCACTGATTACTTGTCATCCTCAGCTTTCCTGACTTGGTCTGTGACCCTGAAAAGAAACTGTTTCATCATGGCCAAGAGACATATGAAAAAGTGCCCTACATCACTAGCCATAAAAGAAATGCAAATCAAAACAACTTTGAGATTCCATCTCACCCCAGGAAGAATGTCCTATATCAAGAAAACTAACAATAACAACTTTTGGAGGGGATGTGGCCAAAAGGGAACCCTACTTCATTGTTGGTGGGAATGTAAACTGGTTTAACTCTGGCAAGCAGTATGGAGATTACTCAGAAGGCTAAATGTAGAACTCCCCTATGACCCAGAAACCCCACTTTTGGGTATCTATCCAAAAAACCACAAACAAAATCACAGTAAAGCGACCAGCACAACAATGTTCATTGCAGCACAATTTGTCATAGCTAGAATCTGGAACCAACCCAGATGCCCCTCAGTAGATGAGTGGATCAGGAAAATGTGGTACATATACACAATGGAAATTTATGCCTCTATCAGAAAGAATGACATTGCCCCATTTGTCAGGAAATGGAAGGACTTGGAAAAAATTATACTAAGTGAAGTGAGCCAGACCCAAATAAACATGGACTATATGGTCTCCCTTATAGGGAATAATTAGCACAGGTTTAGGCAAGTCACAGGGGAGGATCACAGGAGCCCAATAGCTGTACCCTTATGAACACATAAGATAATGCTAAGTCAAATGAACTCCATGTTATGGAAACGATTGTTATATCACAGTTGTAACTACTTTCAACGTGCCATATGCAACTGTAGCCTCCTCTATTATTGATTCCTGTGTCACCTTCCTGTGGTTGTACTTACACTATCTCTGTATCTTATCTGAGTATATTGGAAACCGGGTATCCTGGTATTAGAACCAGGAAATTGGAAGGGAATACCAAAATCGAGAGACACAGGGTAAAAAAATAAAGACAAACAATTACAAAAGCAATACTTATGGACTGTTTGGTGAAAATGAACTGAACAACTGAACAACTCATGGTGGGGGAGGAGGAAGGGAAAGGGGAGGGGGGATGGGGGAATGAGGGAGGAGGTAACAAACAGTACAAGAAATGTATCCATTGCCTAATGTATGAAACTGTAACCTCTCTGTAATTCAGTTTGATAATAAAATATATATATATTAAAAAAAAGAAACTGTCTCATCTCCATACCTAGTTAATAAATTCCATGAAAAAAGTATCCATACTTTCTACTTAAGTTTAAGTCATTTCCCAAACTTAACAGTGAATACTTAACTGGTTTGATGAACATTTTGGTGTTTGATTAGTTACAGGTTATAGATTCCCTCCCCCCCCCCAAAAAAAAAAACTAGGAGAAAAAACAAAAGCAATAGAAATATCTTAAACATTAAAATTATGAGGAAAATATTTTGAAACAATTTTTTATTATATAATTACTGCTGCTTTTAAACCCGTACATAGTTCATATTCTCAAAATACAGCCAGGTACCCAGGGCCTGTAATCCTCACTACTTAAGAGGTCTAGATCTGAGGGTTGTGGTTCAAAGCTAAATCCAGGCAGAAAAGCATGTGAGACTCTTGTCTCCAATGAATCAGCAAAAATAAAAATGCTGGAAGTGGAGCTGTAGGTCATGTGGTAGAGCACCATCCTTGAAAGAAGAAACCAAATAAGAATGTGAGGCCCTGAGTTCATGTCCTGATACCAACACACAACCATACTAGCACTGTGTTTCAGGTGTCACCCATGAGCAAATCCAGCAAGCCCACAGCACAAGTAAATCCCTAGCACAGCAGGCCACACCCCCATCCCAGATTGACTGAGCTCAGGTTCACAATCTGTTTCTGATTGGCTAGTTTGGATAGGTTAAAATGTATTTACATAGGATATTCCTATGGCAGCAGGCCCCACCTCCCTACTTGGATTGGCTGAGTTCAGGTTTACAGTCTGATCCTGATTGGCTAGTTTGGATAGGTAAACTAATTACATAGGTTATCCTAAGGTAGCAGCCTCCACCCCCAGCTTGGATTGGCTGAGCTCAGGTTCACAATCTGCTTGATTCTAAACTATTATTTCTTTATTTATTTTGGTGAGTCATGCAGCTTGAAGTCTAGGACTGGGCTCTGTTCCTGAGCTCTTCATTTTGAGCCACAACTCCCCTTACAGTTTTCTGGTGGTTAACTGGAGAACAGAATCTCACCAACTTTCCAGCCAGGGCTGTTAGAACCATGATCCTCAGATCTCAGCTTCCTGAGTAGCTAGAATTACAGGCATGAGACACTGGCACACAGTATGATTTCTTAACTTTTAATTGGTCTTATGAGACTTTATTACATGTTACATAGGGCAAAATGATTTGAACTTTATGAGAGTTCTATTCTAACACGTTCAGTGACTACCATTATATTACATTATTCCCCCCTATAAAGTTCAGAGAATTAAATATTGATGGGAGTCATGGCTGTGGAAAGCTGAAGATAATCAAGTCATTGAGCTGTGGGCACTGAGCAGAGCTCAGTTCCTCAACAGAAAGTGGCTCTCAATCTCAGCGCAGCTGGCTGTATGTCAGGTCAAGGCCTGTCAAAGTTGCCAATTACCTCATATCAGACACCTATTTTCAGAAAAATAATATTAAATGCACCAAATGGTATATTTACTGATCAGCCTCATTTTTTGTCTCTATAGCCCCAAATACAACACAAGATAAATGATTAGGGCACAATATATTTTGAATGAATGACTGAACTTGTAAGTTACTAAAATATTCAGGTGATGACTGGCCAAATAAGAGAGAAGACAAAAAAGGAAAGGTCAACAGAAGGAGAGTGTAAGATACTTGTGTTAGGAACAGTTTTTATTTTTACATAAATCCAAGGAGTGGTGAAGTAAATGCAGAAGTTCAATCATGGACTTTATTTTTAGCAAAACTAAATTAAATAGAAATGAATCAAGATGTCAGTCTGGAAATGTTTTGAGTGACAGGGAAAATTCATGCTGGTCAACATACAAAAAAAAAGGAACAAGAAAGTTTATTGGGTAATGGGGGAATGCAAGCTAAATTGGGGAATGGGGGAATGCAAGCCAAATGTGCCTGAAACATATAGGACATTGCTTCAATTTCTAATTGATCAGCATGTGAACTAGTGTATGGCCAAATTGTAGAATTGCTGAGAATTGAAGTTCATTTTGCCTTGAACTAAGTTTAGAAGGAGATGGATATTTGAATAATCCAGTGTGAGTACTGTAGTTTTATACCAGAGTTGGAAAAGATAGTCTTACAATTATCTAAGCCAGAGAGAGAGAGAGAGAGAGAGAGAGAGAGAGAGAGAGAGAGAGAGAGAGAATTCAGTTGCCTAGGAGAAAATATAGATATTCTTAATCTAGTATGTAACAACAGTAAAAAGAAATGGACCATAAAAGTGTGAAGTACTCAATATAACAATAAAAATAAGTTACCTCTATAAATAAGAACATGGTAATAGCAATAAAACTAATGTCTTAATTTGAATACCATGCAGATTACAATGTGCTGTTTCATATGGCATATCATATGATTCTCAAAGATTATTATAAAACATATTGCACTTAATACATATGAATTTTCAAGAGCATAGCCAATAACATTTGGACAAAACACTGGTATCATAGCCCTTATCAGCAATATTCTAGATGCTCATTATTTTTTTCTAATTTGTGCCATTGAATCTTTTATTGTTTTAACCCTTCATGCCCATTGTGGGTTGCTGACTGAATTATATCACCCTGAAAATTCACATATCAAGTCTATAGCCCTAAAGCAAAACATAGAACTTTGTTTTTAATTAGTACCGGTAATAAAATAATTAGTTGAGCTAAAGCCATTAAAATTTGTTTGAATTAAATATGACTGATGTTCCCATAAAAAGGGGAGAAAAGAACAGAAAAGTTTGCCCATGTCAGGAATACCACATGAAGATGAAGGAAAGGATGCCCAAGAACTGCTTTGCTTTTCCCTTTTCAAAGCAGGTGCAGTGTTTTGTTTAGGGTTAGCTTGGAAAAGGTGGGTGTGCTGATTGGCTCATGTATGACACTGATCTTCTATGGGCTGGTTTTTCTTGCTTGCCACTCAGATCTTTTCTTTACCATTTGCAATCCTACGTGGTGACCAGGAGGATGAACTAGATGGGCAGTTTTCCCTAGTTCATTTGTCCTCCTGATAGAATGACAGAGGATTGGCCCAGCAAAGCAGAGCTAGTTACCACACCATCACCTCTTCTCCATCCATGCCAGGAAGTGGTTTGGGAAGTGATTCTTACTTCTCTATGGTTACTATTCTTTTTGAGAAACCTTTCTAAAATCACTCATGCCAAATTACAGTTGCCCTATTCCCTCTTCTCTTTCTTCACCAAGATTAGTAAAACATACTAATAAAATACTCATTCTTTACTATTTCCATCTCCTGAAAATTTGGAAGATTCCTCATACATGATTGGATGTCTCAATTACCCTCTAACTTTTTCCACATCTCTGGAAATATTTTATTCAGTAAAACTTTTTACTTATGTCCAGTAAGTGTACCATTTGTTTACTTTCAGGATTTGCCATCCTGTTCCCACCACAACTACTATTCTGGTGTTGCTACCTCCCTTCTTTTAATACTAGGCTGAAAATCACTACCAATTAAATGAGGGGAACTTTTACTTTATCTTTGTCCTTCTACTTACTGATTGTCCTAAGGACCAATGTGTCTGTTATAATGGTATCATGAATCTCAGATATCCTAAACTTTTCTTACCCTTTTCCTACCTTTATCTTTAGGCTTGCCATTGGAGGGCTTTCTTCCTCTCTCCAAATGCCCCAGCAGATAAGAGTCCCTTCCTTCCCTCCCTGGCTTCTGGCATATGAGCTTTCACAGGAAGAGATCTTTGAGAAGAAAACAAGACTAAGAGATTTCTAATTTAGATTTCTCCTTGATATGAGCATCTTTGTTCTGATGCTTGTGCTTCTATCCTTCTCTAATCAAGTAGCCAAAGTATAAAAAGAATATGGTAAAATGCTTTCATACTTTTACAGACAGGATCAACTTTTCCTAAAAATGTTCTATGTCTTTCATTTTCCTCTCTATTAAACATGGTGTTATTTTGTCCACTAAAATAAAATTCTACACTTCTTTCAGTATTTTACCTTCTCCATTTTCTCTTGGCACTAGGCATGATTTCTCTTCACTGCTACATAACAAAGTGTAACAGACAATTTTGAAAAATTAATTTTGTTGTCAAGGCGTTGCACAGAGGGTTTACAGTTACATATATGAGGTAGCAAGTACATTACTTGTCATATTTGTTACCTCCTCCCTTGTTTTTCTACCAACTTCCCCTATTAGACCTTCCCCCCCCCCCGAGTTGTTCAGTTAATTTCCAACATATTGTGTAACAGACATTTTTTTTTCTTTATTGTAAAAGTGAATTGGAGAGGGTTTACAGTTTCTCATGTAAGGCAGTGAGTACATTTCTTATCCAACTTGTTACCTCCTCCCTCATTTTTCCCCACGTCTCCCTCCCCCTCTTCCTCTTCCCCCAACCCTCATGAGTTGTACAGTTGTTTACACCAAATGGTTTTGTCAGTATTGGTTTTGGAATGGTTTGTCTTTTTATCCCTTCTCTCTCGATTTTGGTATTGTCTTTCTTTTCCCTGGTTCTAATACACACATATGCAGTATCCAGGGTACTAAGATCAGTACAGTGATAGCAGGGGTAAAAACATGGGAAGGGAATATGAGAGGAAAAAAGGGGGAAAAAGGGTATTGTTTCACAAAGTATGTTGCAAATAATTACAACAATGATGCAATACTTGTTTCCATAACATGGAGTTCATTTCAATTAGCATCATTTTATGTGTTCATAAGGACATAGCTATTGGGCTATTGTGATCTTTGTTGATGCCTCCATTTCTTGGCAAACCGGGGTTTCCTTGCCAACAACCATCTATTTTCAGCTTCTTTCCTTTCAGCAACACATCTTTGTGACAATCCTGCAATTCTTGAAACCAATCCTGCAATTAGTTTTCAGTTACTCTCAGTTACCTTTCATCTTTTTTCTCATCATTGTTGACACTATCAAATTTGTCAGTCAACAGCTGTTCTTTGCATTTCCTCCCTAGAGCAGCCTCTAGACTGCTTCCTCCCCGAGGTGGTGGTCCACTAATTAAGTCAGTTTTCCCAGCAGTTCACTAGGTCAAGAGACCTTAGAACATGCCCCTTTTCAAAGGATTGTTCATGCTGTTGGTATCTAGAGCTAGAAAGTCTATTTTGTTTTTAATATTTTCTGCCTCTTCCTTTTATAGATCTTAACCATATCTTTTTTTTCACATTTCTTATTTCTCAGACTCACCTATAAGAAACCACAGGCCAGTAACCACAGGCATCCATTTAGGAGCACCTTCCCAAGTCCTCGTTTATGAATTATATAGGCCTGTCAGTGTCTTCTCATTCTTTCTACACTCTATGATACCTATAAATCATGACTGTATTGAACTTAGGACTGATCTTTGTTTAGTTTTTCTCATACTTCCTTAATTTCTAAAATACGAATTCATGTATTTATTGAATTCTATAGTTTTAACTTCTCCTTAAATTTTCCAGAATGGTAAAGTTGAATGAATGAATGAAGCCTTTGGATCAGAAAAAAACACATTTGACCACTGACCTTCAATTTCTTATGTATGAAGAGAAAGCATCTACTGCATGAATCATGTGATAATTGTTATATTGTAAATGTATATCACAATTCCTAACACATTGTCACCTTCCAACAAGCCACACCCTTCTTTCTTCTCTGTAATTAGCCTCAAACATCTGGACACATTTATTAGTTTGCTATATGTTTATTCCTTTCTCTAAAAGCTAACACTGTAGTTCTAATTCAGTGTGTGTCAGCAGAAGTAGACAGATAGAATAGGAGTGTACATATCTTCTCTTTAATATCATTTTTCTAAACTTTTCATTTCTCATAGAAATAGTTGAGTTGTTTGTGAGAGGATATTTCTTTTGGAAATATGAAATAATTCTTTTCTATATTTTATTTTATGATAAGAAAGTGATATGTCGGCTTTGGGAAAGTGTGTAGTGACATAGTGATTAGTCGTTCATGAATATTTTTGATAATTTCTTTCTTTCTTTTCTTTATTCTTTTTTGCTTACCCTGGAGCTTAAACTCAGAACCTGGACACCGCCCTGAGCTCACAGCTAGAGCTTTACCACTAGAGCCACAGTATCACTTCTGTTTTCTAACTGAGTAGTTCAGTGGAGAAAACAGTTTTACAGATATTTTGCCTGTGCTGCCTTTGAAATATCATCTTTAGATCTCGTTCTGAGTAGCTAGGAAGAGCATAGCATGAGCCACTAGTGACCGACTATTTTGGGGAATTTTTATAACATATCACTTGTTTTCAAATCACAGGCCATGGTCTTGATGTGGGCAGAACATGGCCTGGATTGATGACAAAAGTGAACAAGAGGAGAAGTCAAACTTCCACCATCCTTTAGACTCTTCTTGGCTGTGTCATCCTCTTTGGCAGACAAAGAAATTTGTCCTATCGGTCCATTTTAATCAACTATTCCATTCTCTTTCTTACCTTCTACATGATAAATGAGAGATTTTTTGGTTGATTGATTAATTGATAGATGATATATAGATAGTAATTAGGAGAGAGCTAGATAAATAGCCAATAATTAATTGAAAAACATAAATGACAGCAAACTGATAGACAGATGTATATAAATGTGTATGTGATTTCTCATTGTACTTCTGGTGTTTTGTTTTTTCATTTCATTTTTCAGGTTTGTTTTTAGCTCTTTCTTTCTCTCTCATGCAGAGCCTTTGCAATTTTCCCATTTCTTTAGCCTGCCTCTCACTTTCTTTTCCCTATTACATAGCTTAAAAATGACCAACATCTTCAAGGGGAGCAGTAATGCACAATACAATGCAAAAATAAGTTTTCCTGAGAGACAATAATAACTTGATGGGGCCTCATTGGAGGGAGAGGTTAGAAAAGATGTGAGGCAATTTGGGTTCCAGCAAATATCAGTCTGTCAGGTCCTGGCTGTTGTCTTAAAAATAGCTTCCACATATCAGGACATATTTTAGAGCTCAGTTAAAAGCACATTTGCTTGTTCAGAGTATCCCTTATAGGGCTAAAAATGCTGAGGCTGTAGAAAGCAAAGTTGGGAATGTTTATTTGTAACTTACACTTACTCCAGATTTCTCTTGGGGAATGACTTAGCAGCCATGTAGGCCCAAATGTAGAGCAAGTAGAATAATGGAGGCTTTTTCCCACTCTTGTAAGATTTGTCTCTTTCTACCTCTTCATGTGGGTAACAAGTGAACAACAAGCTGGATTAGTAGCCAGAATCTGCACTTTCTCCATAGCTAACTCTAAAACACTTTCCTGTTGGTGAAAAATGTTAGCAAATGTAAACCAGAATTCTGTCTCCAAATTCAAGTACTTTTCATTTCCAGGACTATTAAAATATATTATGATCCAAAGAAGTTGAGTAACAAACCTTTTTAATAAAGCAACTCTGCTATGACTGAGGGTTGGTTTGGGTTTTGGGGGGTTTGTTTTGTTTTGTTGCCAGTCCTGGGGCCTGAACTCAGTGCCTGAGCACTATCCCTGGCTTCTTTTTGCCCAAGGCTAGCATTCTACCACTTGAGCCACAGCAACATTTCTAGCTTTTTCTATATGTGTGGTGCTGAGGAATTGAATCCAGGGCTTCATGTATGTAAGGCAAGCACTCTACCACTAAGCCATATTCCCAGCTACAGTTTGGGGTTTTAAGGAGCATGTAAAACCTATTATATATTCTCTATACTAAGGACATATAAAATCTACTCATAGGTCAAGTAATAAATACTATAATCTTGTTCTGGCCTACTACAAAAGCAAGAAATGGGCTGGGATAAAGGAACAGATATAAATATAATGGTTGAGACAAATACCGAAGCATACCAAATTGCATAAGGTGAATGAAAGAAAAATAATATAGATAGAAACAGGCAGAAGACCCACAGAGCAGAGTTCAGTACTTAATTTTTATCACTCTCCCAAAGATGTTAGCCTTAAAAGTAAATAAGATGATAAATGTCTATGCAATTAGAATTTTCTAAATTGCTACAATATTGCATAGAGCATTTTTTCTCATTGTGAATTTATTGTACATATTAAGGTATCTAGTAATCAGATCTGAGAACAGAAGTTGGGCTCAGGTATTAGCCAGTGCTGAGACAGATTGATGAGTGTGACCAGTTAGGGAAGTAGTAGGTTGGCTATTACCATACCCCTGTGTCAGTTATAACAATACTGGATGATAGTTGTGTGTTCTAAACATCAGAATCACTATGGGAAAGGCCTGTCAGTCCTTTCATAAAGCAATTTGGCTGAGTGTCTATAAGTTCTGTATTTCATTGGCCTGGGCTTAAATTTACAATGTGCCATTTACCATTTATGTATTTATGGATATTTTTGTAATTCTCATAGAGGTAGTAGGTTATTGATGCACTTATAGAACATTATCATAAGCATAGTGGATTAAAAAGAAACAAATACATTATTTATGTATGGCAGCTTGAGGAGACAATCTGCTTCTTTTCCATCTTTTAGGTGTTTCCTATGTTCTTTGACACACTATCTCTTGCTACATTTTCAAATTTAATATTCTGACATTTTCTCTCCCTTCAAACCTATTGCCTTCCTGCTAAACTACTCTATGGTTGTAATAGGTCCATATTGAAAATCTAAAATAACTTCCCCCATTAGTTCCTTATGTTGCTCTCTGGAGGAACTATGAAATATATATAAAAACAGACACAATTTCATAGACTTAGAACAAGGATTACTGTAGGAAACTACTACAATGGTCAACTTGGAACCTATTCGTGAAGGTAATTATGACAAGACAATTAAAATACAAAATCATAGCTTCTTTTGTATGCATGGTCTCCTCCATGAATAGCCAGGGACTAGAGAAGGCTGTGCTTGGTGGGCAATGGTAGGGGAAAAAAGTATAGTGCAGAGATGGGGTTGCTATGGGAAAGAAAAAGAGAATCTCCAAGTCTTCCTAGATTCATCCTAAATTTGCAATGACTCCATGCTTGGCACTTGGTGGGTGGGGAAGGGATCAGTGATAGGATATTTTGTGTTTCTTAGTAAGAAGACAAAGATATCATGATAACAAAAGAGAAGAATCTAAGAGTTTGGAGCATCTTTCAAGTACCAAGGAGAAATGTGTGCTGTTGATTCTCACTGGGCTTTGGTGCTAAGCTCAACAGAACTCCATCTCATTCAAAGAATGGCTTGTTACCATAACTTGGTAACACCTAAAGTTTTGATTTCATACTCTGCACTATGCTAGGTATTTGGTGATAAGCAAAAGAATCCAAACACACATCTTAAAAATATAGTCTAAATTTATAAACACAGCAGACATAGAAAATATGTCTCATCCAGAAAGGGAGAGGCTGGAGGGTAGGGGAGACCTGGGGACCCCAGGTTCCAGCTCACCTTCCTACTGTTCTTTAATTTTTACCATGTTTCCCTGACTTCAAAAAGACTCAGTGACCTATCTGCCTTCAGATGCTACATGATTCAAGAAAATATAGTCTAACACTTGAGTTACAAAATCATTGTCTTTGCAATTTATAATGTCACACTCTGGACTGATTTCTGGAACAGAAACAGAACATTAGTGGTACCAGAATAAAGTCGATGTCTTAGTTTTGACAAATGTTCAATGGTAATACTAGATGTTAACAATGAAAGAAATGTGGGGGGCTTGTAGGATTTTTTTATACTTTCTCAGCATCATTCTCCTATATCTAAAATTATTCCTACATAAAAGCTTTGTTCCAACTGTGGAATTCCCTTTTTCTGTAAAAATGGCACAGAAATTATTTTATCAATTAAAATATTTTAAATAATGTTTGTACTCTGCAGTGTAATATGCTAACATCATCATCATCATCATGGCTCAGCACAGGTCTTTCAGCCCAAATGACATTTCTGGCAACCAAAGTGACTTATTCCATGAATTGTTCTCCAAATATGATATAGTTTTTTTTTTAAATAGAAAAGTAAGTTGTTGGCATCTCATGCCTATAATCCTGGCTACTTGGGAGGCTGACATCTGACAACTGAGGTTCAAAGCCAGCTGGTGAAGGAAAGTCTAAAAAACTCTTATCTCAAAGTAACCACCATACAATCAGGAAGTAAAGCTCTGGCTCAAGTAGTAGAGCAATAGTTTTGAGCAAAGAAGCCCAGGGACAGCATTCAGACCCTGAATTCAAGCCCTAGGAAACTCTCTCTCTCTCTCTCTCTCTCTCTCTCTCTCCCCCTCTCTCTCTCTCTCTCTCTCTCTCTCTCTCTTTCACACACACACACACACACACACACACACACAGAATGAAGGATATAATGGAGAAGGGAAGAGACGGAAAGAAAAAGAGAGAGAATAAGGGAAGGAGAGAAGGAAGGAGGGAAGAAAGAATAACTTCTGAATATTCACATTCCCCAATTTTTGTCTCTATTCCCTTGTTTTGCCTCTCTTCTTAGCATTAATTACTGTGAAAGACACTGCTCACTAGTCTCATTTGCCTTACTTGACCATCAGAGACAAGAGTTTTCATTTGTCTCCTCATTTACTACCCTGTATTCTCAATTACCCTAATAGTTCCTAGCACCCAGAGGTCTTCAAAAAATATACACTAAATGGAACAAATGGATAAATGTATTATGACTTCTTAAAGTGTGAACTGGGACATGTATACTTAGAAAAACTCATAGTAGACACTTAACAATCATCTATTTAAATAAAGTAATCAAAGGCACAGGAGAATAATATTATAATACCAAGAAGTTATCATGTATGAGATAGAAAGCAAGCTTTGTGGATCAAAGGCAGACAGGTGCTGTGCTTACACTCTGAATTCTATGCCTGCTCACTCAATAATCTTTCAAATACCAAGGAGAAATGTGCTCGGTTGATTCTCAATGGGCTTTGGTGCTAAGCTCAACAAAACTCTATCTCATTCAAAGAATGGCTTGTCACCATAACTCGGTAACACCTAAAATTTTTATTTCATACTCTGCATTATGCTAGGTATTTGGTGGTAAGCAAGAGAATCCCAATAACTGCATCATGAAAGAAAACACAGGAACAACCTACTATGAGTAAGAAGCAGTGGCAGAAGCCCTCTCTTGCAAGAGGATCCTGAACTAGAAGTTCACCTGTACTCGACATAAATTCAAAGATAATACACTACTCATTTCTGTACTCCGAGGAAGCCTGTACTTGAGATATACTTGACTACATGGCTCATTTCAGACCTTGGTAATGTCTCTTGAAGACAAAAAGAACTTATTCCACAACACTATAAGAACTTAAAAGTAATTAAGACTACTAAGGAATAAAAGGCAAGAAAGATGAATGTATAACACTCGCTCTCTTTCATATTTAAGTACGATATGAGAAAAAAATGGGCTAACTGCATCAAAAAGTGAAAGCAGTGGAATGCTTTTCAAGTTTAACAAATTTAAAATAAAAATCTAAAATCAAATTAAAAACATTGTAACCCTAGCTACTCAAGAGTCTGAGATCTGAGGATCAAGATTCAAAGCCAGCCCATGCAAGAAACTTCATGAGACTATTTCTTCCAATTAACCACCAAAAATTCAGTTATGGAGCTTTGGCTCAAGTAGTACAGTGCTAGTCTTAAGAAGAAAAAAAAACACATCTCAGAGAAAACACCCAGGCCCTGAGTTCAAGCCCCAAGTCTGGCCCAAAAACATTTTAAATGTAAACAGAAATTATCCTGATGAATTCTTTCTCTTTTCATTGCCTACCTTTTCTCTACTCTTATTTTCCTTATCCACCTTATGTCTCCCATATATGTGTGTGTATACATACATAGATATAGCCATATATATGTATACATACATATATACATACACACACACACACTATATATATGGGAGACTATGTACATATCATTTTGCTTCCTCACCCTTGGGTACAAATTAGTTTATCAAGGAAGAACCCGGAACACTGGAACTTACTGTCTTAGTTTTGAAGCAATTATAGAAAGCAAGGTGTGCAAGTGGCATTTTACTCTATCAAAAGGGCAAAATTATAGTGTTTGTTAATGAAATTCAAATAAGATATTTTATGCTTTTAATTAAGGAAATTATATATAAAATAATAACTCCCACTCAAGTATCACTTCAAACCTGGGCCATAAATCTCACATATATTACCTCATTTAATCCTTACAGTACAACTTCAAGTCCATTTTGTATATCTTTAAAATGCTGCAACATAAAGATATCCATTGCTAATACGAGGATATTAAGGTGAACCTCAGTTCTTGAGCCAGCAACCTCACTTCTCTGTCCATTCTGTTGATCATCTGATGGCTCTGCCCAATAAATTAGCAAATTTCCAGAGCAGAGGTTCAAGGTAATAGCAAAAGCAAAAGTAATCAAATGGAGTTTGAAGAGATGGTGTTATGTTAGGTGGGTAACAAGAGGTTGATGGCTAAATAAATTATTTTTTCACACTGCTCCTCTGGCCTTCATGCTGACCAATGTATACCTTACTTGTTGGGATTCTGCTTCTTGGAAGTGTACCACAAACTAATGTTTTTATTCTGGGTGTAGTGCTGAAGCCTGTAATTGTAACTACTTGAGAGACAGATACATGAGGTCACAGTTCAAGGCCAAACCTGCCCCCCCAAAAAAAGAAGTTGGAGATTTCATTTTAGCCAGTATGGTATGCATTTGTTATCCCAGCTATGGAGTAACACGATGGCTGAATGTTGTAGTGTACAGCTGTCTTCCCAGTGCCACAGAGAAGCACAACTCAGAGCATTCCAACCTGAGCAGCCAAGGCATAAAGTCCATGACAAAATAACCAACACAAAAAACAGATGACAATATCGCTCAAGTGGTAAAGCAGTACAAACAAAGCAAAGGCCCTGAGTTCAATTTCCAATACCACCAAAATACATATGCACATAAAATATGGCTTGCACTATATATCCTTGATAACCAAATAATATCAGGAGGCATGGAAGTAAAACTTGGTATTGTTCATCCTCTTCATCATTTTTCAGTCCTACATCTAAGCAGAGTGCTAAACAGAGGGGATCATGTACTACCCTCTCCAGTTCCTTATTTTTCTATTATTTGCCAATGACAAACAGACTAACACAGCTTTAAATTCAAGGGATGCTCACTCACTCCTTGACCTACCACACTGGACATCTAAACTGACTCTTCCAAGTAGCTGTCTTGTTAATTTACACTTAATGCTTGAAGCTTTCACATTTTCTTAATAAGGAAACATCAAAATTTGAATGGTAACCAGTGATATAGCATATGCATTCTCATTAAACCCTATAAATGTTATTGCATATTTCTAGTAGTTCAGCTAAAATGATAATGATTAAGTATCTGCAAAGCATTTTAAAACCTTATAAAAATACAGCGGGGAAATAAAATACGAATTCCAAAATACCACATTTTCTTTTTTAACATTTTTTCCTTGATATTAAATAAACCCAATATGGAAAGGTTCCATATGATTAAGCACATGATGTTATAATGATAAATCAAGATAAATGGAAAATGTATCATTCCTTCTTACAGAGTATGGTTTTGATAACTTCATCTTCTACACCTCTGATAGGGAGTTCCAATAAGAATCTAAGCTCCAATTCACAATGCACAAACTACAGCTATTTATTACAATGTTGTATCATTTGTCACTTTTATGGAATACAGTGTATTTTGTAGGCTGTAAAATGGGCTAGAGTGATTCAGAAATGATCTATGCCAAAATCATTTTTCATTTGTAGTGTTTGAATTGCATCTACTCTCCTTAACATACTTGATTTATTAGGTGAATAAATAACAATATGCTTCAATTATGTATATCTCTTGAAACTTCATTAGCTGCCCAGGAGATGTTATCCTGATTTTAAATAATTGAAACACACAAGTCCAATGGACTTGAGATGATTGGGATATAAATATTTACAAAATCAGAGCCATGGAAGGGAAATGCTTTTAGAGTATATTGGAAATGAAAGGATACATTGAAATGACAGTCAATATTTTTTGTGAAAGCACAGAGACTTAGAGGTCTCTCCACTCACAATAGAAGACATTAGAGTGGAAGGTAGGTAGATTTGTCTAATTTCCTGGAATTTTAAACAGACCGTCTTCCAATTTTCAGATTACTAATTCTGAAAAATGATCTGTATTCCTGGTAGAATTCAACCAACCGGCAAATATGAGCTGAGTCCCATAGTCCCATAAGTTAAGGCCCAAGGAGTAATGTGTCACTTTCTTCAAGGACATTACATCTCCTCTAGCTAAGGCTTTTGAACTGCTAGGATAAATGAATTGTAGTCCTTTAATTAAGCATTCTGTCTCTAAGGTACATGTTATGAAATAAGTTTAAATCTGTTGTCAAAAAGTCATGCTTCAGTTTTCTTCTAAAGTTTCCAGAGTGCTTTATGCCAGGGATCATTTATAACAAGTGCAGCTCAGAGAGTTTATAAAGATAAGCCTACTAACATTTCTAGCATCCCCTAGCTGATGAATTTTGGCTGAAAAGGCATTTTGAGAAAGAGGATATTTATTTATTTTTCTTTCAAATAGACTTGGAAGTTCCTTTCTTCTAATTGGAAAAATGTCTCATGAGTGATTAATAGATGCTGAAGAAGTGCATGTATTTCTTTTTATAAGCAAGCTGAAATTCTCCTCCCTCTCATTAGGAAGTTAGGGTCCAAAAATGGGGAAAAAGCCAATGTAACAATTTATCTTCAGCAAAAAATTGTGTGTGTGTGTGTGTGTGTGTGTGTGTGTGTGTGTGTGTGAGAGAGAGAGAGAGAGAGAGAGAGAGAGAGAGAGAGAGATATTTGGAGAAAGAAATACCATGAATGATGTGGAAAAGGACTGAGGGCACATAACCTATCTTGTCATTAAAAACAAACACAAACTCTTGCTCATCAATGTTCTAATGTCATACAGAGAAGAGTGCTTTATTAGATGTCCTGTAGCCACTTAAGACAATGATCTAATTAGAGATATCTGAATGTAATTGGGGATTTTTCTGGGGGGTGGAGGGAATGTAAGGAGAAAAATCCTGTAGCTTTTTTCATGAAAGAAGATCGGGCTACACATTTAGAAGACACTGAGGAAATTCTGAATGTCTAAAGTCCAAAGTACCTGTCACTGAGCTAAAATAAGTTTGGATACAATTGGAGTCCACATGGGATGTCTGAAAAACACCATACTGCTTTGTCTTTCCCATCTCTCAGTGGATGCCAAAATCCCTTAACCTCATCCTAAGGAACTGTATCACTCTGGCCTCTGCTTCTAGAGTGGCATCATATCGTTAAGTCCCAACCCTTCTTCCTCCTTCATATGAAGACGTGACAGTACAATGAGGCTTACATCTTCATCTCCAAATGTGAACCATTCTCACATCTGCAAGGTACTTTCTTCCATAAGAGGTAACCCACATACACCCCTAAAATAGGGCATGAGCATTTGCAGAGAAGGATCACTGTTCTGCTCACCACAGTAAGGTTCTTTGTCTACTGGAGAATGTTTGATTTGGGACATAAGGATGTACTGCTGAGCTTAGTTTAAACATCAAATAAACTACAGATGCTTGCAGTATGGAAGGAGAGGCACAGGTGTCTCTATACCTACAGTATATTCTACAGACCTCCATTTGTCACTTCCTTTAATTAACACTTATTGAATATCAGCTATGTGATTATCACTGTGCTGGCATTCTGCATATAGGATGAAATGCATACATTGATAAAGCATACTGTCCCAATAGAAGAGATATAAAATGAACAAAGATGTGAACAAACTGAAGTGCATGTTAGAAGGAAAATAAAAAGTGGTATGGATGGGATTTCCTTAAAGTTCACAGTCATTCTGTGTGGAAGGAAACAAAATTTAAATGGATTTCTGCAAAGGTAAGAATACGATTCTGTATAGGGCTGGAGCAGTGGCAGTAAGAAGTATAAGGGATATGAGACAAAATAAAATGATGCATTTGCAACCTGAAAGATAATTCATTTAGTTGGAAAAACAAAATAGAGTTGCAGAGAGTATGAGTGTTTAAATACAATTTGTGATTGATTTAAAGTTTACCCATTGCTAAATCCAGGGAGTTCCACAAAGCTCTTTGCTAATCACAAGAAGGAGAACAGCCGTGGGCTCCACATGCCCCCTTTCTCCACCGTCACATTGATTGCTACCACTGGAGGCCAACAAGCACTGCAGAAAGGTGTCCTGGGTTCTTTGAGATTCTCCTGAATGCCAAGTAGTGCCATTTGTTTCACTTTCATCCTGCTCATGATTCTTTTTTCACTAACCACTTGGAATATGGGAGACATTGTTAAGAAAGAAATGTCATGCCTGGTACTGAAATATGCAGAGGGAGAAGAGTGGACATTTCAAAAATGAATTGAAATTTCTGTCATCCAGATAAAAAAATACATCCAACATGACCAGTTGTGAAAGATTTGGCTCTGGGATCAGTATGACATGAGGAGACTATCATGATTGTGGTTTGCAAGAGCCCAAATATATCAACTCCATGGAAAGCTTTCCTTTTATTGTTTCTGATATTCTAAATCTTATCCTCCAGGAACAGCTATGTATCCTTCATCCTCCAGCTTATCTAGTCTATCTTTCACAGAATCTATTTAACTTCAGCCCAGAGAACAGATCTGAGTTTTCTACTTCTCCCAAAAATTATTTTTAAAGAACAGCATTTATACTATCAGTTGACATTTATTTCCTCTGAACCCACTGCAGTTGTATTTTGTCATCACCCTTTCCAAATGACACCTAAAACCAGATCCCACTTCAAAAAGTATATTGAATTCTCTCTCACTTTATTTCTGCAACATTAAACAGTAATCTGCGAATTTGCTTTGCCCCATTCCCTCAGCTTTCTTCTGCCCTCAGAGGACACACCTCCATCCACTCCTTTCTGACATTGCATTCTCTTTTAGGCCTCTGAGTCTTTAAAGCTTCCAGGGATCCATCTTCAGTTCTCCACCCCATCCCCCGCTTCTACTTACACATATCCTTTAGTTAGCTTCCCCCTCCTGTGAGCTTGATACCATTTCATCATTGGCATTTCCTGCATTCCAGCTTCTCCCAGAAATCCATTGTCCTGTCTCTGTAGCCTCACTTTCATTACCACATTGCAACAAGTCAAATTTTAAAAAGCAAATACTGACATACTTTCTTGTCCTGAGTTACTTTCTTACTATCTCACAGCCTCCTCCATCTCAAAATATAGCACCAATATTCATCTATCTCTTCAGTTGAAACCTACCTTCCCTCATTTCCTTTCCATCCTCACATTATCAACCAATCCAATAGCGACAAACTAGTGTTCAGTGCTCAGTTCTTATCTGTCTGTCTGTATGTATATCCATCTATCTATCCAAATCTGTACTACCTATGCTATGGATCTGATATCAGATACATATCATAATATATCAGATACATGCACAGATATATACCTAACATATCACATACATAGATATGTCAGATACATATAATCATTTCTTCCACTATAACCCCAATCCAAGCCTTTACTATGCTCACCTGGACTTCCACAACAGTCCCCTACCTAGTCTCTCTGGCTCTCTTCTTATTCCTATTTCTATGCTCCACAACTTAGATCAAGTCTTATCATACTTCTCCTGCTAAAACATCCTGGTGTTTTTCTCCTGGAACAAGACTAAAATCTAGATATGAGGAGCTAGCCCTTGTCACACTCCAATCTGACTTCACGTCCAGACTCATCTCACTGAAATGCTCCAGGGACATAGGATGCCATTTGTGCCTTGAATACATCAGTCACAAGGCTCTCTGTCCTTCAATTGCTACCAAAACTTTCCATAGCACTACTCCTGTATCATTAAGCAAACTTAGGACATATATTGCATAATAAGGCAGCAAGAATAATTGGAGTGTGCTTATATGTCAATGATAAGACCCCTTAAGTATCTAAACATATTCTATCTATTGCACAATAATCACAGCTTAAACTTGCCTTTTGTTTGTTTTCCCTTGCTAAAATTCTCACTGGATATGGAATTGATTTATTTTCTTATCCTTTCTGCCAAGAAAAAGGGCTTAGAGCTTAACACATACGTAATACTCTGTGTTAAAGAATGAACCCATATAGGCTACAACTCAGATATTTTCTCCAATCATGAATGCTAAGACATCACATAGATATACATTCATTCCTTATCATTGTTATGTGAAATTTCCTATTTTATGTGCTCATAGTCCACAGCTCAACACTTGCCAACCTGCTTCCGGTGCAAGTCTTGAAACTTCTATTGGGGCCTCAATGGATGTAACTGGAGAAAGTCTCCAGAGTATCTTAAGATGCCTGTTCTCAGATAGGAACTAGGAATTCAGTGGGTTTATGAAGATAGTATGGATGATAATAAAAGACATATGGATGCAGAATAACACAGATTCCATTTTGAATCCATCAAGCAACACAAACATCCTTCTTCAATTGCACATTCACTAACATTAGCCCTCCTGTCAAAATGTTTTTCTAATCACCATTTGTAGATTGTTTCGATTTACCATTTTATTCCGAGTATAATGGAAATTATGTCACATATTAGTTATGTTGGCCATGTCAGTCTTAACAATTAGAATACCAAATTAAGGAAGATGAGATTTTATGCATCCTCCTGAGTTCCTATTTCTAATTTTGGAAAGTAGTGGTTACTCAAAAAAAAATATTGAACTTCTTAGTGCTGAATATATCCACAGTATTGTATAGCATTTAGAATCATGAAGTTCTAAATTTTTTTTTTTGCCAGTACTAAGGCTTGCACTCAGGGCCAATTCAATCTCCTGTAGCTTTTTCACTCGAGGCTGATGCTAAACCACTTAGTCCATCCCTCCACTCCTCCCTTTTTGCTAGTTATTTGGAGATAAAAGACTCATGGACTTTCCTGCCCAGGCTGGCTTTAAACCTTGGTGCTCAGGTCTCAGTCTCCTGAGTAGCTAGGATTAAAGACATGAGCAAGTGGCACCCAACTAAAACAAGTATATTTTGTTCTTTTTTTTTTTTTTTTGCCAGTCCTGGGCCTTGAACTCGGGGCCTGAGCACTGTCCCTGGCTTCTTTTTGCTCAAGGCTAGCACTCTGACACTTGAGCCACAGTGCCACTTCTGGCCATTTTCTATATATGTGGTGCTGAGGAATTGAACCTAGGGATTTTTGTATATGAAGCAATCTTGCCACTATGCCATATTCCCAGCCCCAACAAGTATATTTTGAATGGAAAAAAATTTATTATTTGACCTTCCATTACTTCCACTGTTTGTATTTTAAATAGCAAATTGTTCTCCTCCAGGGAAATAAAAAGATTTTCTATGTTTGAGACAGATGACAGCTTAGAGAACAGACTAGTCACATACCATCCACCTTATTACTTTATTTAACTCATTCCTGATAAAATGATAGAAAACTATTTCAAACATCTCTTCAATCTTCCTGATGTAGACCATGAGTGAAAAGGAGCACATATTATTCTCCCCAGGAGAAAATAACCCCCATGCTCATACCTGTCAAGTGGACGAGCATAATGATTCCTAAGCACTAGAAATCTCTCACCTTCAGCTTTCTTACCTACTGAAGAGCATGATGCAGTAAAAACTCTAAAGAGCTGTGTTTCAACTCCAGCTGTGGAGCCAATTTCCACTTATAAGATTTAACCTGGAAATTATCAGTGACAGCAGCAGGGAGAAAATGAACAGCTGATTTGGGAAGGATGTTGGAAAAAAAAAAACACAAAACCCAACCTGGCTCAGCCAGCAAAAAGGCAAAGACCAAGGATGCACAAAAGATATAGGGAATAAAAGGTGTCCTTGTGGAAATGAAATTTGATATACAGTAATCCCAACTGTGGAGCCATCAAGCAGCCTACTACAAATAAATGGCTTGATGTGATTATAGTTAAGACAAGTCAATTAAAACATATCACATTCAATGAAAGCATTGCAGCAGAATTGATTACACAGAGCTTGACAGAGGTCTAAAATGAGGACAATTGAACCATGCTTTTAATGAAAAAAATTCAAGGGAAAGATGATTAACAGGAAAAAAAAAACCTCAATGCATTTAACTGGAGTGCTGGTATAAGGATTCATTAGTCTCTTTATCAAAAATACTAAAGACAAAGGGTGAGAATACAAGAATGTATAATGAAGAAAAACCACTCAACACACATCATTAGATACCTAAATGTCAGGCCTGTGATATTTCATCAAAGAATATTAAAGATCATCTCTTCACACCAGCAAATTAACCACTATGGAAAGGAAGAGTAGCTGAAAGATACAAGCGCAAGCTTATACTGAGAGTCAGTGCTTTCTATTCACACAGAAGCTGTCCTCCCTTCATGAGCAGGAAACTCTCTTGCATATACTATCTCACCAAGTGCTCACAGAAGTCGCTCAGTTATGTGCACTGTGTCCACTATACTGGCTACATAACTGAGGCTTGTGGAGACTTAAAAAATATCCTTGAGCTAAAGACTGAAGTTGAACATTTTTTAGCCCAGTGTTTATACCACAATTCATGTCTTTTCCCTATACAAATTTATTTCTGCAGCACAATACTTGGTAAATCTATGATGTATCCATAGCCCTCCCTTTCCTCTGCTTCAGTTCATTGAAATGACCTCATTTGGCTTTCTCAGACCCACAAGTGCTTTTCAACATTCCTTTTTTACAGGACCAGAAATTCACTTATTAGCCAGATAAATATATGTGTATACCTTTATTTTTCTTTATTTCAGCTCAATCTTTTTTTATTATCTTTAAGTAGTTGTGCAAAGGATCTGCCATTCAAATGAATAGGTTTATAAGTACAATGCATCTTAATTGGTGTCACCACTTTCATCGTTCTCCCCTTTGCCTCCCAGTCTTACCTCTCCCCTCATTTTCTTAATTTCATAGGATATTGTAACTGCTATGTTTTATTCTTTCTAAAAGTAGTACAATGTTAACATTTCTTTCTGTACTTGATAGGAAAGGCGGACAAAAAAGCAGCCAATTAAACACATGAGTAATTGGAAAGAAGAGAGACATTTGAAGTAGGGAAGAAAACCTTTTAAAAGATGAAAACAAAAACCTTCCAGTGAAGACCATCAATATCCATCCCAGGGATACGGTAAAAAGACAGTCACAGAAGATCACAGGGATGTTGCAGGTGTATCTTCAAAACAGTCCTGGACAGACTTGGACTATCTCAAGTTCACTGTCAGCAACCATTCTAGAGGCTGCTAACAGAACTGGAGCTCTGAGGGAAATGCTCTCAGCCCAGAGCCTCCCCACAACGCTAGGAGGCAGCAAAGTACCTGGGAAAGGCACTAGCTTCAATTAACATTAGCTCAGCAAGCATTTACTATCTGGTGAGCCTGTGTTATTCTACAGGAGTTGTATAGTAAAGGATAGCAAGTCTCAGCCTCCATCATTTAAGAGCATATAGGCACACTGATGATTATCATGAATAAATCTAGTCAAACTTTTGAGAAGTGAGAAAGTATGTGCTAGAAACTTTGAAACATGATGATGATACTGGTTTAGGAAGTGAATAGGGAGGAACCAAAATAAAGTGCCTGGTTAAAGGACATTTTGCTGAACAGATGAATCTGGGGACAATGTTTGTAACTGAGATAGAGAAAGGATACTATCATTGCCTGTAGGAAGCAAAGTCCAGTTGGTAAAATAAGCCTAGTATTGAAGGGGGTATGAGTTAAAGGCTATACTGCAGGGATACCAGATTGATTCATGGGAGCATATTTCATAATGCATCTGTTTTGTGCCAGCCCAGGCATTTGGGTTTACACTCATTATTGATCTGTCACTCATAATAGCTATGTTCAAGGCAAAGCTGTGTTTACCTCTGTCACAAAAAAAGAGAGTCTCAGAGATAAGTAATTTGTTTAATCAGTAAGAATCAGAGTGAGTAATTGAAAGATCTTGTGCACAGTTCTTTATTACGTGTCTACGCAGGTCAGATCCAAGTGAGACAACAGTTGATATGTCACTGGTTGTGGATTGCACACAGCTTGTCTCTCAGAGACAGAAACAAATTAGTCAGGGATTTCAATCTAGCATACTGTGTCACAGCTCTCCAGTCCTGCAGTGTCTCAGTTTTAGGAAACCCTTTGAGGTTCTTGAGATAAGAATGAAAATGTTAGCACCATGATTAAGACAAAGAAAGAATCAAAGGTTGGCTCTGGTGAAGAAAAAACCTGTGGACATACCCAGAGATTAGTAAGCATGTGGCTCCTTCAGCAATTCTACAGCAGTAGCAGGTGTTAAAGAACATGATTGTAAGCTAGGAGTGATGCCTGCTAGGCTGTGTGATTTTGGAATAAGCCCCCTCTGTGTCTCCATTGTCTCATCTGTGAAATGGAAACAATAATAGCACATATATATTGAGGGTAGCTTGATGATGAAAAAAAACATTTATAAAGACATCCAGGAAAATGGTACTAATGCAATACATTGGGAGTCTCTAAAGCAAGTCCCAGGATAAGAGAACCCTTTGAACAATGCAATACAACTTGAGAATTTTCCTTGAAAATAATGTGAGAAGATGGAAGGAATTTCATTAAAACAGTGAAACATCTGGACTTGTATTTTTCAAAGACTAGAGTAGAATTTTAAAATCATTTCTGTGAAAAACATGGAGAAATACAGAACATCCATGAATGGTAGTGGCAGTCAAAAGAGAAAGAGAGTATTCAGAAAATATTGAGCATAGATACATGTCATGTTTTACTTGTTTTCTCTCAAAGTTTTGGGAGAGAGGCACATCCCAACTACCCAGGGGGGGAAAAATACGGTTCTCAGGAATCTTGTTTGCCTGTTTTTACATATTCTTTAAAATATCTTTATTATACAACAAACCAGTGCTCGGAAGTTGATGGTTTTCTGAGTTCTACCTATTCTAGCTATATTTTGGACTCAAGGTTATAGTGGTGGTTTATAGCCAGTTGGTCAGGAATTTGGGAGGCTCAGAATTGTTATTGGCATCTGAAATGAGGACAGTTTTGTGACTGGATCATAGGCAGCCTCACAGGTCTTGGAAGGCACTGCCATTCTCTTGTCAGTGTGATGAGGTTTACAGAATGGTTTTATAGGCAGTGATGTGATCAGATTGTGTTATAAAAGGCTACACTAACTGTGGAGAGAATAGATTGTATGAACAAGAGGGTAAGCAGAAATAAAAGGCCATATCTTGGTTATAAAAGCACAATGAATATAAGGCTAAAACTCATCTCTCTCTCTCTCTCTCTTTCTCTCTCTCTCTTCTCAAGCGTGTGAAAGGAGAACAATATGAGACAATGACCAATTTTCTGATACCACCTGGGTACCCTAAAATTCAATTCAGTTCTGCTACTATTTCCATGGATTAACGTGAAATCCCACCCAAATTAAAGGCCCAGACCCAAAGACAGCCCTCATATCAGAGGCCAGCTACAAGTCTAGACCTCTTTTATTTTTGAACAAATGGATATAAATCATGGATTCTCATAGCCCCTGGAGTTCAATAATTTTCTAGAACACACAGAGCTTGGTTACAGCCTCCCTCATTTACATGTTATATAGTAAAAGATAAAGGTGAGTGCCAGTGGATCATGTCTATAAGACCAGCTACTTAGGATGCTGAGCCTGGGGAAGGAAGGTGCATGAGAATCTTATCTCTAATAAAACACCAAATTATCTGTAGTTCAAAATTAAGTGGCAGCTTTGAGCAAAAGAAACTCAGAAACTCAGGGTAGTACCAAGCACTGAGTGCATGATCCAGGACGAGCATGAAAGAAGAAAGGAAAGGAAGGAAGGAAGGAAGGAAAGAAGGAAGGAAGGAAGGAAGGAAGGAAGGAAGGAAGGAAGGAAGGAAGGAAGGAAGGAAGGAAGGGTGAAAGAAAAAAGAAAAAGGATAAAGATGGCAGATAAATATTTCACAAAGCATGAATTCTGGGTGTAAGATTCTGTCCTTCTGGATCTCTGATGTACACAGTCCAAAGCCTTGTATGTGTTTACCAACACAGAAAATAGATTTCAACCTGACAGCTTCTTCCAGGATTCTTCAAACGATGTCGCTCAAGTCTTAGAGAGCTTATTTTTGTAAGTAAGGTTTATTTGAACCACACATTGCTGTTTAATATCTGTCAAAGTTGGCTTTGGACACATGGCAGAGTTGAATAATTGCCACTAATATAATGTGGCTCAAAAAGTCTAAACTATTTCTGTCTGGCCTTTTACATGGGTAGTTTGCTGTACCTGGAATACTGGTTCTCTTGTCCTCTGTCTTTTAACTTTAATTATCTTCTCTCCTGAACTAAAAACTCATCATTATCCTTGTGTTTGGAATCCAGCTTTCACCATGTTCTCCGCCTGGATCATTTCCCAGATTATTGCATTATCAGTTCCTTTTTAATGATCATCTCTCAGCAGTCATCTTCAGTCATCTCCCTAGACTCTCCTGTTTGAAGTGGCTTTTTCCCTGCACATCTGGTTATACTATCTCCATTCATCAGGTAGGTTATTGTTCCTGCTGCTGTTGGTTTTTCATAGTATCTATTGCTGTATGAATTTACCTCATTTATGTTGAAACATTCATTCTTCATTTTCTCTAATAGGCTGTGCAATCCCCAAATGAAGGGCCATCCTTATTACTTTCCCAGATAATCACCAGAGCCTAGAACTGTGTAGCACAGAGTGACCACTCAAAACAGACAATGAAGTAAATCTATCTAGAAGCTGGTTTTGACATATGGCCTTCAGGGAAGAATCCATTGGACTCAAGCACATCAGAGACCATTGTACCTTTACATGACCTTCTCATATTATGGACCAAAAAATGACAACTCAAAGGAAATGCGTGGGCTAAATTTTTTGAAATTTAGTTCGGGTTCAGATACCTGAGCACCCAGCCTGTCATTGTCATTGGTATTTTCATAGAACCTAATTTAAACAAGCTTTTCCCACAATCCCATTGTTTTGAAATCTCAGATGTTTAGAAAAATCACAAAATGAAGTAAAATAATTTGTTAACATTTTCTCAGATTTTTGAATAGACTATTTTTTGCAAATACTCTTTCAAAAAATATTTCATACAAACCATGTTGTGGGCTGGGAATGTGGCTTAGTGGTAGAGTGCTTGCCTAGTATGGATGAAGCCTTGGGTTCCATTCCTCAGCACCGCATAAACAGAAAAAGCCGGAAGTGGTGCTGTGGCTCAAGGGGTAGAGTGCTAGTCTTGAGCAAAAAGAAGCCAGGGACAGTGCTCAGGCCCTGAATTCAATCCCCAGCACTGGAAAAAAAAAAAAAACTAGCTAAAAAAACTGTATTCCCTCCCCCCATGAAGTTCTTATTATTTTGTATACTTAGTCAATATAAATCCTATCTAGCAAATGCTGGAAAAGAGAAATGACCAAAGCATTGCCATCCCCAAACCATTTCATTCTCTTATGGTGTCTTTGTGACACCCTTGAAATCTTGTAGCATCCTTATTCTTGCTTTATCACAGTCCTATTTTTGGCCTGCTTTTCTAAATTGGACTATAAATTCCTTGAAGTCAAGAACTTGATGCCAAAGATGATGAAAAATGTTTTGTAAGGATGTCTTGAATTTCTCCCCTCACAGACTTCTTCTAGGGGTTTTATGGCTCCCTCCTTTACTTCCTCCAAGTCTACACTCATATGTCATTTCTAATTCAAACCTGTCCTCACTAGTTTTATTTAAATTCCAAAGCTTCTTGGTTGAGTTTTATGATCTTCCTTATCATAAATCAAAGCATTCATAATTTTCAAGTATACTATAATAAAATTATAATAACTCATTTCAATAGTACATTCTAATGTACTCTAATATGCTACATAAAACAATTATACACCATGTTTACACTTTATGCCTAACCCAATTCAGCAGGAAGTTGAGGAAAACAAGAATTTATTTTTTAGCTGTCACACTAACTAATGAATACCCCTCCTTATATCTAGAAAGTTGAATACTAAGATACAATATTAATGTGTTGCTTTAGGTCAATGAAAGTATAGATATACATGTGAATTAATGAGGCCAAAAGGACCAAGCTACATCCCAAGACTCATCTGAGATAAACCAGCAGAGTAGCAGACCCTGCTGTTATCCCAACAGATGCTGAGCACGCTCTTCTCCATTCAGGGGAAAAACATAGATTTCTGGCCAGCTATGTTTAAGAGTAGTGCCGAACAAATAAAAGTTAACAGCCCATGTGGGAGAGGAGTTTGCCTTGCTTAATGACTTGGCAGCAGAGCAAGTGTGAGGACTGTTTGAAGAAATCTAAGACCTTATCTCTTTTCAATTCCCTGTTCCCACAGCCCATAGGAGCCATGAAAGCTATTTCCAAAGAATAGCCAAAAATCTATTCTTCCTCAGATCCCAGGAGAGAGAGCTCAAAACATTATTAATATGAAGGCTGAAAGCTAGAGTTAGACTACTCAAATTTCCATAATGGAATCAAATATATCTAGAAATAAATAAAGGAATTAGCTAATACTTTTGCATGTCTTTTACCTTTTGTTTAAACATGGCTAAGGATCTGGGAGAAAATTAGGTGTGGTCTTCGTGAGGATGGACTGGGATGAGGAATAATAGACATTAGCCACATTAGGCAAAAGTTTCATGTGTGAGCTTTGGTATATACTGAGCTACGTACTAAAATCAACATATGTACAGTGTTCAGAAATGACAGAAAAACAAATAGGCTCAATAATGCATGAGAGAGAGGCAGGGTATAACAGTAACGTAATGAAAATTTTATAATCTTGTGAATTTTAACTAGTACTATTATTAATGTGCCATGATCTTCTCATATTAGAAATATGCAACATTTTCCACAGAACAAACTAGACTTTATGGAAAAAACTCAAGTGTAAGTATCCTAACATTGACAAGAAAACCCACTGTTGAGCAAAACTATAGCTTACTTAAATAAACCCAAGGCTTTAAATAAAACCAAGTTTTATTTGCTCAGGTGAACCAATGCAACAGCAGTACTTACAAGACAATATGATGTAAACAAACTGTACAATTGGGGAGGAGGAAGGTGGGAGAAAAATGAGGGAGGAGGTAACAGGTTTGAAGAGAAATGTATTCATTGCCTATGTATAAAACTGTAAACCCTCTGTACGCCACTTTAACAATAAATAAATAAAAAGAACTATAAGAAAGAACAAATAAGTTCAAAATTATTTCTAAGATAGAACCTATCCTAAGAAATTTAAGGCAGCCCCACACTATAAACATTTAATTTGGAAGCACAGTTCCAGTGAAGAGATACAAATTAATTGTCTACACTTCAAAACCTGTGCTAAAAGATATCCTCATTTCTGAACATCAAAATGGTGAGAGAAAGGATAAAAGGAGAACCAATGCAACAGCAATACTTACAAAACAATATGTTTGAAATTCACTTTACAACTGTGGTGGGGAGTGACTGGGGAGGAGGGAAGACGGAAGAAAAATGAGAAAAGGTAACAAGTTTGACAAGAAAAGTACTCATTACCTTGTGTATGTAACTGTACAGAGTGATGGGAAGCAGAGTTACTTTAAGGCTCAAAGTGGCAGAGTGCTAGCCTTGAGCTGGAGAGCTACGAGACAGCATTCGGACCCTGAGTTCAAGTCCAGTGACCAACCAAGGGAAAAGAAAAAGGTGCGTTTATCGCAGAAGGAAAAAAAATCACTCCTGGGACAAAAGTGATGGAGCATCCAGAGGCAGTAAGACACTGTTTGGATGTCAGAGATGGTGTCAGATCCTGGAATCATTTGAGCTTGGCCCTCCAAAGTTAATCAGAGCCAGGAGGTAATAGAATAGTTTGTAAGCATACCTTTCTGATGTCTATGTCTGTCCACTAAGTAACTGGGCAGGAAGTAGCCAGTCACTTGTGATAGTGGGTAGTCAAAAGCTAAGTTTGTCTAATGAAAGGATAGTTTAAAATCCCAACCCCCTGCATTTGCTCAAAGCCCCAACTGGCAGCAAATTTTGAGCTGGCAAATCTGTTCAGGAAAGAAAGTTTGTGGACCTGAGATCATGTCCCTGTTGAGATTTATCTAAAGGCTTACACAGGTAACTTAGGGTCACAAGAGATCAGTTTCCTGAAGTACTGAGGAAAATGCTTTTGTAGACTAGAGTGCTAAAAAGGCTACAGTATTATAGCCCAAGAAAAAGTCTGTGCAGTTGCTAAATTTAGATGTTGTATGTGATTTCCAGTTTGGAGTAAAACTAGTAACATCTAATCCTGGCAGCCCCTTGGTAAAATAGGCTAAGATAGGTTCCTGGCTAGGTAGGGTCAGTGCCCCTGACTCAACCTGAAGAAGTTACAGACGATAGATGATCTTTGCCCATCAACTCCCCCTTTAAGATCAAGGGAATAGAATAATGTTTTTGAGAAATGAGGCAGAATAGAGTAAGGAAAGAGGCATAGCAACTAATGGGAAGAAGTGTACAAATGTGGAAACTGCACTTGTAAGTGATGGCTATAGGCCTGAGCCTTCTATGTCTGCCTAGAAAATCCTAGCCTTATTTTAAAATATCTGTGAAGGGGCCAGTTTAAAAGGCCAAGTGACTCCATTTTGACCCCAACTCAGAACGAACTCGGAGTGACCCTGGCTGATGTAGCTTTCCAGGAATTTAGCACAGAAACCAGAGAACCAAGGAGTGACAATCATTTCCCAACACGAGGGCTGGCTCCTGGCATCAGACTCACAATAGGTGATTTTAAAAATAATTAACCATCAGCCTGCAAATATGGCCTAGTGGCAAAAGGGCTTCCCTCGTATACATGAAGACCTGGGTTCAATTCCTCAGCACCACATATATACAAAAGGCCAGAAGTGGCACTGTGGCTCAAGAGGCAGAGTGCTAGCCTTGAGCAAAAAGAAGCCAGGCACAGAGCTCATGTCCTGAGTCCAAGCCCCAGGACTGGCCAAAAAAAAAAAAAAAAAAAAAAAAAAAATTAACAATCAACTAAGTAACAGCAACAGAGCCATGGTGAAATTCCCCTAGTATGAGCCGATTGTGAACAAAGGTCAAGCATGCCCTGTGGTTTGTGGTTTGTCCCTATAAAATCAGCCTGTAAGATCGATTCAGGGCATCCCTGTTCAGGGGTAGCCCTGGCCAGTCAGTTCTATACTGATTCTTGGCGCAGAATAAAGCTCTGCTTAACTTTTGCACTTTATCAGACTGGTTCCTTTGTTCATGGACTTAGTAATCTGGTTAACAAAACTTATTGCCCTGGCAAAATTACCCAAGGGCCATTGCCTAAAGCTGTCTTAAAAAACCAGTGGGTTTCCAGCCTGCAAAAACCAGTGTACTTAAAAGGCAAACAGAAAAAAATCAGGAGATTTCACTAAAGTCAGGCCTTAGGTTAAGTTTCTTTAACCAGTCTGTGCAGAGTTTCTGGCAACACAGCAGAAGGTGTGACATTCTACTGGAGCCACTGGGAGATATTGCTGCCTGCTGCCATAAGGGCCCCTGCCTGACAGTCATTCTGAGGAGACTACATCTTCATCCTGACCATCTCCCCCATGGTAAAAGCAGAAGCCTGATACCATCACCAAGACTGTTTCCCAATGGATGACTACTTTGTATCTACTGGAACTAAGACTTTGATTGTGGGATAATCTTTTGTGGGTCATAGATTTGTAAATCTTACCCACTGGAACCTGGAAAAGGTTGGTGTTAGAATATATTAGACATTGCCAGGACCCACGCAGATATCCAGGTATAAAAGAAAATAGGAATGGTTTATTGCCAGAAAAGCGATCTGCAAGACGACTTCTCACCATGGAGAAGTGAGAAAAAGTGTCATTTATTCTCTGGGGTGACATATAACCTGAGAGGTCTTAGAGGCAGGGACCTTAGTGTGAACTTGAGGACCAGGGCCTCATCATGTCCACCTAGGGTTTATTGCCGCTACACAAATGATAGATAAGGGGTCCTGCAACTGCCCAGGCCTGAAGGTCAACTCTAAGGGGATCTTGTTGCCTTATATGGTCATAATTTCCCTAAAGGAATGCCATCTCAAGGTAAAGGAGTTGGAGTCTGATTATTTACTGCCCTTACTAGATGGCCCTAGTGTTACTTAGGAAAGGAACATGCTGAGCTACGGGAAGGAGTCTATTGGGCTTACAGCTGGTTTTGTTCTTGTACTAATAAAACAGATGTAGGACAACAGTGCTTTTTTTTCTTGAAAACTTTGGTTAAAGTAAGTTGCTTAAATAGGCCCAATGCAGCTCTCTCACTAAAAATCAATTTGATTTCATATGGGCAAGAGCAGTTGGGGATAAAGTGAGGAAATCAAAGATTTGATCTCATTTACCTAAGAGCCATGGGGAATGTAATGTGGAAACTGAGTCACAGACATCCTTCACCAGGCTAGGTGCTGGGGGCTATTGCTTTCAGAGACATTCTGGAGCCTGCCAGGAGAGGGAGTGGGGCGGGCTGTTCACCGAACTCCCAGGCCTAGAGGTGAGACAAGCTACCTTTGAATTGCAGATGCCTGGCTCAATGGGTAGAGCCAGAGGGCCTGCTTTGGGGCTTTTGTAGATAACTTGTGTTGTTTAGTCCCTGGGGAGCTCTGCTCCTTTAGTATAATGCTTTGCTGAAGCTGGGTCTCCACTCAACATGTGACCTTTGTCTTTAAAGCTTGGTGCAAGCTCTTTTGGTGCTGCATATTTTTGTAATTGGCTGGCCTGCAGACCCATAGCGTCCAAAGACTTCAAAATTCAGACATTCAAGATGTGGCTTCTCTATTATCTCACAACTGGTTTTGTATCTGATTCAAAGTATTTTTCTTTTTTTTTTTTTTTCCACACAAGCCCCAAAGAAGCTCAAGGAAATATAAAGAAAGAGGATAGAAAGCCTTGGAAAAGGGGTTGAGGAAACAAAAATAGTTTCCTCTAGACAAAAAAAAAAAAGATTTAAAAGTAAGGATTGTCATCAATTATAAAGGAGAAAGACAAATCCCAGAAAGTTTGTGTATGTAGCAAATCATATGAGTCTATCTTAAAACTGGAGCTTATGAGTAAAGTTGGTATGTAATCAAGCTGGCTAAAATATAAATAGGGTCAAAATTTGTGCATTAACATAAAACTATTCTCTATGTTTATCTGTATCTGTGGGATTGAGGAACTTGTTTTGTTATGACAGACTATAAAATTAAAAAAATCTCATTAGTAACTTGTGGCCCGACAACTGACTAGCTTAACAGCAGCCAGACCCTTTGGTTCACATTCTTCCCAGGTTTATATCTATAATGGGATAGAGGGATGAGTCCACTTTGACATAGAAACTGGGAGCCAAAGGCAGAAAAGAGCTGTCCCTATGCTCATCTCCCTGCTAGTAGGTCTTGATGTAGCCTTGTTCTGCAGCAATTGATGTGTTAGCCCTAGTGAAAAATGGCTTAGATTTCAGAGCCTTGAGTAACCAGGTGGCATAGGAAAAAAAAAATCTAAAGGATAAGTATGCCAGACGTAAAGAAGGAAAATTGGTACTCCTCCCTACTTTCATGGTCTCCATGGGCTAACACACTTATATCATCCCTCATTGGGCCCACAGCCCTTCTCCTGATGGTACTAACTGTGGGGCCTTGCCTTATAAACAGCCTAACTAGATATGTACAGAAGTGAGTACAGGCAGTAAAGCTTATGGTCCTCCATTACCAGCACCCCTAATGGTCTCTTGTTCAGGAAGAACAAAAAAAATCTGCCAGTGATTCAGTAGATCCCCACAAAAAGAGAACTAGATAATATGGAAACCAAGTACAAAGTGTAAAAAACAACAACAAACTCTTTGGAGTCCCTAAAAACAGCAGTCTGAGGCAGAGTAGTGGGGCATAAAAAAGAAAAAAAAATTAGGCTGGATAGCAAGGACATGTTCTGGTAAATGTAAGTAACCCAAGCCCTATCAAAAACTAATCAATAGGAGATGTAAAATGTGATTTTTCTACTAACCTGCTAGCTGTGTAACTAGGTGCTTGCTTAAATGGGATATAGCAGCCTTGATATAATGACTTTTGTGACTAAAAGGGAAAACTTCAAAATTTCAGGAGAGAATTATATTATCTGGGAAGCATGGTAGAGTTGCTAAAAGTTGAGTAAAAGCTCATGCATGCCCCTGGCTGAGGATCCACTGGCGTCAAAGATTTGACTCTCGACTAAACGAAAAAGGTGGAAATGAAGTGATGAATATAATTAATCTGCTGCTGTGCTAGCTTTCAATGACAAAGTATTGCTAATACTGTTCTGTAGTGTTCAGTGTAAAACTTTTCTTTTACTGTTCTGTAGTGTTCAATGTAAAACTTTTCTGAAGCTGGGACCTGCTGTAAAGTTCTGTAGTTGTATTTACCCAACTTGCTTTGAACTTGTTTTGCTCTGTATTGATCACACCTGTAACACCACCCCACCCCCTTGGAAAGTTTCATCCTGTTTTGCCACCTAGTTGTTAGAGGGTCTCCAGTGAACATCAAGACACCCTGACCTGTTGTGACTGAAACCTCTTGGAAGTAGCATGTCCCTGTTGGAAGTAACAAGCCCCTGTAGTTGACACTTCTTGAAAGTAACAAACCCCCATTGTTAAGCTAAAGGAAAAATTCCTCAGCCTTCTGAGATGGCCCAGGACTGCATCTTGAGAATCCATACTGCAGTCCTCAGTATTTTCTCACTCAATAAAATTTTTCTTTAAAAAATTTTTTATCTCAGTGTCTCATTTCCTGATAACCATAGACCCTATAACACAGCCACAATACCATATCTGGTTTTTGAATGGTTTATTGGAGGTAAGAGGCTCACAAGGACCTTTCTGCCCCAGCTGTTTTTGAACCACCATCCTCAGATCTCACCCTCCTGAGTAGCTAGGATGACAGGAGTGAGCCACTAGGGCCTGGCTATTGCTGGTGATTTTTGTCTTACTTCCTGTCTTGTGCCTTGGCATGACCTGCCATTATTATGGTTACATAATAGAGCTAGGATAACAGGCACAGTCTACTATATCCATATCTCTGATGCATATCTCATCTCCCCCCTTTTTTTTTCTTTAGATGATTTGTCATATGGGGTCATTTAATTTTTTTTCCTGGTGCTAGCCTCAAGCCATGATCTTTCTACCTTATGCGTCCATCAAAAATGTGGTTATATATTTTTGCTCATATATACATTTTTGTCCTGAAACCTAAAATTCAGTATTCTCCAATGGCTGAAATATCTAGAAAGTCCGTGATATAAGATGTGTTGCCTTGATGGTATATTTAGAGGAATTTGCCACATTCTCCTGTCTGGAGGTCCTGGCAGTTGGTTTAGTTGGCTGGGAGGACTTGCTCAAAAGTTGAGATGCACAGAAAGAAAAGACTGAGCCAGAAAAGAGCAATCTCTGACCCTCTTTACAACCATACCAATGACTGAAAGTAGCAAAATATACCAATGTGCTCCAAATAGCCAGATATCCTTGATATGCAAAGGGAATATAAGGCTATACTTGAGGAGTATCCACTTGGATTCCTGACCACTGAAAACCAAAGCACTGTGACTAAGAAAAATTTTAGAATCTCATCATCTGCCAGAGATGCTCTTCCCAACTGGACAGGCTATCTCAGTAGAGAAGGTTGAATTCTCATTTGAAATGTTCTCACAGAATATATTCATCCACATCTTAAAGTTGTAGGAATAAAAGGTATATATTTGATCAAGAAACTGGATGCAAGCTGTGCCAGGAGCCTGGGCAAGCTTCCTAATGAGAGCTTGTACAGTCTTCAGGAGTGTATATCTGAATGAGCTTAGAGTGTTCTCCGAAGCTAAGACCAAGGAGAGTTTAGATAATAGGACTTTATGAATGGGATGAGGAGCTGGTTAGACTCAGAACAAAAGGAAATGATCAGATAAGATTTCATAAAACAACTACAAAATTAAATGTTCCTTAATCCTCATAGCTGTTCTCTTCATTTAATTGCTAATAAAATTGAATCAAAGTTATCAATAAGAAAATATAAACAATTTAAAAGTACAGTTGAAAAAGTGCAGCAGAGTAGTGCACTAGACATTGATGAAAGTGAACTATGCAACTTTTTGGGAGGGTGGTAATGAGAGGGAATGAAGAAACAGATGACACTATGCAAAAGGAAATGTACTTATTACCTGATGTATGTACAAGTAGCCCTATTGTATATCACCTCTAAAACAACAATAAAGGAAATTGGAAAAATTTTATCAGAGATTTCCTAAATTTATAATAAACATTTGTGGTTTTACTATGATGATGACTTAGAATTTAAATATAAACATTTGGGATATCTTCGACATGTTTGCATATAAATATAAGGAAATTCCATCTACTTATACTCTTGAATATTTAAGTCATTAATTAAATAAACAACTGAAGCTCAAAAAAAGAAAAGGGCTGTGGTTGGTCATGGAATATTTAGTATGCTTTCATCTGAATGTTTTGTCTCTAGTGGAACTCAGTATTGAAGTTTTCTTTAATTGTTTTAGTGTAAGAACCTCTGAAAATGCTTTTAAATCCACGGATAATAAATAGTATTGAAGGAACTATCAAAATTCTCTTGACAAGTAATTGCTAACTTGATCAAGTGCATTAAAAAGATTCCAGCTATAAAAATGTGCATAAACTATTACTACAACTGATTTACCACTCATTGGTAATCCTTTAAAGTAGGTATTCAAAGTTCCCAATCTTTCTTTTTCCAATTTTGATTAGATGGCAGCCCTCTCTCTCAGCCTTTCCCTGACAGTTCTAATTACATATATTCTTATAAATTATAAAATTTTCTCAGATCTGTCAATATGATGATGACAAAAAATACTTTCATTAGATACTTCTCCATACTTGCAAATAACACAAAAATTATTTATCTGACTGCACACGATTTATTTTGTTTAGAAAACGTTATCACTTTGTCTTGAAAAGCCAAAATGACTCCATTTTCAGGCAGCCCCCATTTTGTTGATTGTTTAAACTATGAGTAACCCAGAGCCCACCCAAATTCCAGCAACAGAGCTGTTTGTACCACCAAAACCACCAGACCACAACTAGCGCCAATGCACAGATGGCCCAACCGGCTTGGGGACGTTCCAGTCGCTTTGACTGCCCTGGAATGTCCCTAGACCACCCTGGAATGTCCCTAGCCCGGAGCCAATCAGATTTGTACTCGCACCCCAGTCCTGCTTGCACATCTGGTTACTGTAACTTTGTGATTTTTGCCTTTACAAACCCTGTTAGATTTTAGTTCGGGACCTTCCTCCTAACCTCCGCTGCGTCGGTGTGTAGGACAAGGTCCCAGGTGCAGCTTGCCTGAATAAAGCTTGCTTTTGCATTTCAGAACATCTGGCTATCAGTGGGGTGGTCTTCTCAGTGGTCTTCTCACGTCTTGGGCATAACAGTCTTACAAAAAAAACTAAATTGGCAGCATCTGCCATGGCAAATATGTTATGTAGTCTCTCTGTCAATCAATATTGTACTTCACTATTCAACAATTAAATATGTGTATATGTATACATATATATACATATGTATGTATATATCACAGTGGGGTAATTTACAAGTGATGAACTAAAAATATTTTGGAAATGTTATTTGCAAAATAAGAATCATCATCTTAATGACATACAATTATTGTTCTAAGTGACTTATCTGCTATGGCTACTTCAGGGCATTTTACAAGACTTAATGTTATATATTGAAGGCCTGTGTTCACTCATTCTTGCATCATTTAACAAATCATTTCACACTTATTGAATATCTTCTTTGGGTCAGGCACTGTAGGTATACTGAATACTGAGCAATGTACAAAGCTTACCTGGTTTTTATGTGTGTGGAACATAGAACTGATCAAAGATAACTCTGACCCTGAAACAGGAAAGTTGCCTAAGAACTAAAGCACAGAGAGAACAAAAGACAAACAGGAAAGGAATGAACTTTAAGAGATCCCAGGCAAAGAAACACTGTATCTCTGCAAGATCTGTCAGAAACAAACATACCAAAAAACAAGGAGCAAAAGGGAGAGGAACAGAGAAAGAAGAGGTAGGATGCAAGGCCATATGCATATGTAATCTTTTATATTGCCATATAGTTGTGCTTAATTTGAAAGTGAACAGAAGGAAATAGCTCCCATCAGAGCTGTCAAATAATAAATTTTAATCTAAGTATAATTTATGTATGCAAGTATAAACACAAGCTTTATAAGTTATAAATGTATTATTAAAGTTGTAGAAATTCTAGAATATATAAAATTATAATTTTAATTATAATCAATATGAATAATTATTATTGAAAAATATTCCATAGATGATATATGATTATAAGTTTGTGCCATAGTCATGAATATATTAATCCATTGTTTTCTTTAGTTACAAGATATGTATGATGTCATATATAAGCTATATATTATATGATAGAAGTTATTAATATGTATCATATATGATATATAATGATATACATAAGGTTTATATGACATCAAATATAACTCCATATAAATTTAACTATATGCGAAATACAAATTATATTTTAGAAACATCATGGTGGCTGTGATACAGAGATTATAGAGGACTGATGAAAAGAAAATAATGGAGTGTCTTTGTTCTCTCATGCCCCTCATATCTATTTTGTCCTATGTTAAAGGATAGGATGGAGAAAAACTTTTAGCATCTTTGTAGTTTCATGGTATGTGTGCTTAGTCTGGTCCAGGAGCTGTGAGCATGAGTGACAAGTGATATATGGCATAAGTACACAGAGAAGTAGATGCAAATTTTTCATGTCTTCCCTTGTTCCATCCTAACAAATCTGGCCTTGCATATTTCCTATGATGCCTCTACTAGAAATTAGAAATTTCCTCAGTCTCTGAAAGAGGGGCTTTCCTTAGTTTCTCATTAATTTATATTAGTATGTAGCATAAACAAGATATAAAACTGTAAAAATCAATTATTCAGATATATCTGCTCCACTCTGTTTCCTCAAACTAACCTAACTCTAAAAATGAGCATGATGACACTCAATTTTTTCATTCTGAGAAACAAAAAAGTAATCTATATGTACATGCATATCACACAATAGAAGCTAAATAAACAGTACCAAGAACTTATCACTGGCCTCTTTTGTTGAACTCATACCCTTGATCTGGAGAGGGGACCAGTTCAACCTTCTAGTCTCTTTCTCCTCTACAAAAAAATGAAGGTTCGGCCACTTCAGAGAACAGACTTGGTTGGCCTTTGGTCTGTGTGGATTTTGTGACTGGGAAAAGGTTTGAACATGAGGACCAACTGAATTTTAGACTGTACTTGCAAGAGATGGTTACAGGCCCAAGCCTTCTATAATCTTAAAAAAAAAAAAAAATTGTTGTCACCCTGCTTATACCAGTAGGGCACCAGCCTACAAAAAAGCCAGTGTACTCAGAGTAAGCAATCAGGGAATACTGGGAAATTTCAAATGTCTTTAACCAGTCTATGCAGAAATTTTCAGGCAACCCAGCAGGAGGCGTGATAATCCATCTAAGGGATGCTGAGAGATGCTACTGCAGCCACACCAAGATCCAACCCATCTCTCCTGCCTGATTCCATTACACATGACTAAGTCTTCTGATTTGGGATAGAAGACACAAGCCACTTCGAATCCACTGAATCTGAGACTTTTACATTGCCCTGACCCTTTGCCCTTTTAGCTGTTATTCACTTGTGTTCTCTTCTACCTACAAGTAATGATAATCCCCACAAGTTAGACAACAAGGGGTATATATGAAAAGAAATGATATGATTTGGTTTTTATGCTATTTTCCAATTAGATGCCTTTTGGTAAATAGGAAAAAGATGCAAAGTTTGGATTCTTGTCACAATGCCGGGACTTATAATTCTTGCATTAAGAAAATGTTGTTTGAGTACAAAGGTTTTCTGAGAGTTAATTCAAATTTCAGAAAATAGCCCCAGGGACTCTAAAGTGATTATCAGTTGCTGTTTGAAACCTCTTATCACACCTACTGAGTTTTGTCATTGCAGAACTCTGCCAAGTATTTGTTGGTCAATTCTCAACAAGTTACAGGTATGCTTTACTCCTATTTGTCTCCTTGTTGCTTTAAGTGGAAACAAAAAGGGCTTTTGTGGCCAAGACTTCTTTGATTTCACTTGAAAACCAGCCCAGGCAGAAAATTCCACCTAAAACTCCCTCTCCCAACTAACCAGCAAAGAGCCAGACAGGAAGCATGGGTCAAAAGACTCATAGTAACCAGCTAAAAGCTGGAAGCACCACTGTGGCTAAAGTGGTAGAGCGCTAGCCTCCATCAGAAGTGCTCAGGGATAGTGTGAAGGGCTTGAGTTCAGACCCCGTGAATGCCAACTGGGACAAGCTGTCCTAGCAATGAGCACCTACACCTTCAAGATGAGTTCAGTACTGACAACGAAGAACCATGGAGAAGAGTAAGAGGAGATGAAGTCACATTCTAATGAAATCAATTTAAACTTGCACTTTCAAAATTAATCAGAGATGGAGATCAAGAGGGATAGTTGCTTGCCCATGACTTTCTACCCCTTCTTACTGCACAGGAACTTACATTATTGCCTTTGTTACTTGCTATTTGTATATATATATATTAGACTCTGACTGGTTACTCCCAACCAGTCCATTACCCAGTTGCCCCCTCCCCCCAAAAAAACACCCACTAAACATTCCCTTCCTTCCCCCAGTCAAGTTATTCATATTTCCTTGTAATGGGCCACAACTGGGCTTATGCTCCATGTGGAATTTTTCTGGCTTGTGGCCAGGGTGTGTTCTTTCATCTTGTTCATGTTAACTGGTACTATATACTTCTCAGCCTTTTGCCTGACCTTTTCAAAAGTCTCTTTTAACATAAAACATCCTTCACCCAGGACACTGGGGAAAATGCAGTTCAAGGCCATCCAGTTACTATAGGCAACTGGAGACTGTTTACACTGCTCTGCCCAGCACAGATCTGGATCCTGATGACCCCAACTCCAGTGAATCCTTGATATGTCCAAGCTACAGGAGGTAGCCAGAGGAGACCATGACACCCATTGGCTCTTATAACTATTCTCAAGGAAAAGTTGAGGACTTTTACCAACCAAACTGTCAAGCAAATATTTCATGGATGGTACCTGTTCGAATGACAAATCACGGACCACTGATTACTTCATCCCTTTACAGCAGGAGGTAGCTCAAGAAGAAAGGACCTCCGCCCATACTCTTGGCCTGGTACCCCTCCCTTATTATTAATAAACAACAATTGGAGGAATGTTAGTATTTCCCCCACCTCAGGACCTCAGCCCCTCCCACTAGCCCCCAGCTCCACCCATACCTGAACTCCCTATCCTAGAGCTATAATTGGCTACTCTGGCTGAGTACTCAGACCAACCAACTTCCCCCTAGCCCCAGAGTTACATGAGCTACCACCTCTATTAAGATGCAGATGCCATATTGCTCCCTCTCCCATGAAAGATATGGCCCCACTAAACATCTTCTTATAAGACTTAAAAAAAAAAAAGGTGAGGGTTTTGAACCTGATTTCTAAGGCTTTGTCACTGTTGGATTTTAAGATATTGGGATAAATGCTTCAATGAGTTGAAGGTAGCCAGAAGGACTGACCCACAATGCCCTTTCCTATTCTTTTCTCTTTGTTCATCACACAAAAGGAGATTCCTTAGATAACAGATCAGTAATCAACTGTCCAGAGGGTAAGGACATTTCTGTTCCCTTGTGCTTTTCTTTGCCTTAAAGAAAAAAAAAAATAAAAAAAAAAACAATGAATGCTCTTTCCAGGTCACCGAACAAATTTTTAAATCTCTCTGGAATTTTGCAATCCTAACAGTTATTGACGGAAAATAAAAATACCAGTTTTTTTTTCTGGCTAAGATAGTCAGGGGTGTCAATAAAGCAGTGATAAGGAATCTCTCAGCTAGCATTTCTTAAAATTGCCAGGAAAGTCTGCTAATCTCCAGAGTACTGACTTACACTTCCAAAGGAGAGGGATGTTTGGACTTCTGCCCATGTCCAAGGGATTTCTGAGTGCAGGCAGTACACTCAACCCATTTATGTGACAGAATTTCTAAGAAAATCTGGGCTCTAGCTCCCATACTGCCACTAAGTAGCTCTGTGATTCTGGAAAAATCACCCTCTAGTCTTCACAGCTGACAATCCTCATGTGTGACATAGTGATAATAATACTCACTCCTGGGGTTGCCATAATGATTAAATGAAACAGAATAGAAGTAAATGATTTTGGAAAAGCATTCCATGTTTCACATGTGCATTTGAGAACCTTTGATACATTGTTGTTATTATTGCTATTATGGTCTTTCCTGCTTCAAGATGATTCATCTCAAGGGGTTTTCTTTGTGCACAATGGAGACTGAAAAGGCAGTGGTGCTGAGGGGAAGGGAGTTTGCCAACTTGAAAATGTGAACAACCTTTTTCCACAGAGATGATTTTCCTCACATAGAAAGGAACAACTGGTTGTTTGCTTTCTGAATGCACATGGATTCCTGTCCTCCTGGGAGATCCTAACTGCTTTATCTCTGTAATCAGTTCACCTACCTAGATAGTTGCTATTCTCTGAATAAACTTACTAAAATAAATACCTGCTACTTAGATCTCATGGGAATCCAGCCAATTATTTTTAATTGAGTCTCTTTCCCTGGGGCACAGTTTCGAATGTTTTTAAAAGCAAAAGGAATTGGAAGTCATGGAAATATACACATCAAATACATACTCTCTCTGGCTAGAAAGAAGAGAGACCCTAATCCTTATTGGCTTTCATTTGTTCCATACCCTAATCTGCACCATAAAATTTCCTTCCATAGGAAATACTTCCTGGGATTATGGAATTTTTGATGGTGAGGGTTCCAGAGTCTTTCCTAGCAATATCAATACATTTGAAATTTTAGATAAAATCCTGGATAAACTTATTTGAACTTGCAAAGAGCAAACTTTAAATAGTGTATACCAGAAAAGGAGTGTGGGAGGTGAATGACAGGAAATGCAGAAGATTTTAAAGAAAGATACAAATGTTAGAGTCAGTTGGTGGACATCTAAGTAAACAACTATGAGAACGATATAATTGCAAATAGTACATTAAAATAACAGCAACAATGGACAACTTGTTTCCATAACTTGGGGTTCATTTCACTGAGCATCATCTTATGTGATCATATGTACATAGTCACTGAGCTATTGTGATCCACTCCTAGGACTACTCTAGACATGTACTAATTGTTACCAGTGAGGAAAAAAACAAAGCCTATGTTTCTTTGGGTGTGGCTCACTTCACTTAGAATGATTTTTTTCCCCCAAGACTTTCCATTTCTTTACAAATGGAGGAATGTCATTCTTTCTGCTGGAAGCATAGAACTACATGTGTATATGTACCACATTTTCTTGACCCATTCAACTTTGGTACCCTGGGTATTGTATATATGTTTACCTGAATTAGGGAAGGGAAGGGGAACATCAAAATGGTGAGACTAAGGATGAAAGAAAAACCAAGGCAACAGCAATACTTATAAGAAAAATGTTGTAAACTTCCTGTACAACTTGAGTGGGGGAGGGAATTGGGGAGGAGGGAAGGAGAGAGAAAAATGAGGAAAGAGGTAAATTGTTTGACAAGAAATGTACTCATTCCCTTATATGTAACTGTAAACCTTCTGTATATCACATTGAAATAAAATTAAATTAAAAATTAAAATAAGAAGTAGAAAAGAATGATGAAACTGAACCAGTTCTACCAATCAGAATTAAATAGGAATGGAACAATGTTAGTTAGGTTGACCTAAGGATCAATGAATGAAATTTAGTTGGAAGTGACTCAAGCAATTATGGAAGTGGGTAAATGCCCTCTTAAAGAAGAATATTCATTTTATGGCAGCTCTCAGTTTCAATATTATTGTAGTAGAAAACGTAGTCTATCATGTCAGACAGTTTGCATGAGGGATAAAGAATGGCACATCTCTAATAGCAAGTGGGAATTGAGGCTGTTTGTGCAATACAGAAGGATAGAATAGTGAGGAATGCAGAGAAGGATCTTTGAGTCCAACCTTGGGGAAAGAATGACTTGGCAAGAGACACCTAGAAGAATCTAATCTGGTCAGAAAGAGTGTCACCTACTGAGGAAGCATGTGTGCTTTAGGCCAAAGGAACACTGTAAAGAAGGGCATGGGAGATTGAAATGGCTTAGCATCTTCCATGGAGATCCCTAAATATATGTGTTCTAATCAAAATGTGACATACCAGGAAGGTCATGGTGAAAAATGAGGTTGAAGAAATTGGTGCAGGAGTTCATAAGAACTCTGGATGATGCTCAAAACTAAGGTTTTATTAAAGCAAACAGATTTGTCCAGTATTTTAAGAAGTGAAGTAACAAGATTCAGGGGATACTCATCAAGGAAAACACAGAAGAAACAAATACTGCAGACAGGAAGCAAAATCATATAAATTGGGTGGATAATTGGAAGGGAAGGTGTAAGGTAGGTGAACTTAAAGAGGACTTCTGTGCATAATATTTTCAAAACTGGAAGATGAGAAAATGCATGATTTCTTGTTCTGCAGGATTGATCAATTAAGAGAATATTTGAATGTCTCTTACTATAAATTTTAGTACCAGGCCTGGGAGAAATTATTGAAAGTCAAGTTTAGTGGTACAGAATTTTCCCCCTTTTTCAAATTTAGCTAATTATTATTACAGAGTAATTTCAATGCTAGAAAGTCTATTATCACAAACTTAATAAGAAATGACATCAAAATTTAGAATGTATAGAGGGAAAAGTAATGTTATTCTTTTTAGAAGTCAAGACTCCTTTGTTGAAGCTTAACATCACAGATATATCAGCTGAGTGGTGAGTTCATGTCCTAGATGAAACAGCTACATTTCATGATGTCCAAATGATTCATGATGTCTGAATGATTGATGGAATCATTGATGGAATTATCTTTGTAAAACCTTATACCTGCACATGAGAATAAAGAGAAAGAGGACACTGACTACAAAATTCTGGAAGCTAGGAAGCAGATGAATAAAAGCTAACTTAATAAAAGAAAGAAATTAAATCCTGAACCAATATTAATGAAAACAAAGAATTACCACATAATCGACACAATAGAAATCCTCAAGGGGCTCAAAAAGTGAATGCTATAGCTGTCAAAGGCCTACATGTTAAAGGTTTGGTCCAAAACCTGTGTTGTTAATGGGAGATGATAGAATCCTTAAAAGAAGGGTTCTAGGTGGTGGTTTTAGGACCCAGAGCATGTGCTCAAAGGTGATTGTGGAACATAGCTTTCTTCTCACCCTTTTAATTAATGATCATTAGGCCATTTATTTTACTCCATCCTTGTTACATGATGTGTTTCCATACCACAGTCAAAAAAAGTAACAAGGCCAAGTAAACAAAGACTGGAACTCAAAAACTGTGAGCCAAAATAAGCCTCTTTTCTTTATAAGCTGAGTATCTCTTGGGAATTTGTTACAGTACAGAAAGCTGAACACAGCAGCTCTTTGGGAGGTCAAAGAAGAGGTGGAAAGAAGGAAGAGCGAAACAACAGACAGGCAACTGTTTGGAGAAACAAGTAGAACACAGCTTCATGACTACAAGTTTGCTCTATTCTTTATCATTCAGAGGCTTCCTACCTAAAAATAAGAATAAAGTAAAACACTCTGGAGATCTCAGAGCATAAAAGGCAAAATTGAGAGCATAGGGTACCATGGTGAGAACAAAATAAACAAGTGACTATACACATAGTATTTGACTGTTGAAATTGTAAGAGAGTTTCCCTGGCAGTAAGAATTCTTTTGTTAGAGAAGGAGGAATGGAGAGAGTTATTGTAGCAATCTGACATTGAGGCATTCCTTTTAAAAATCTCAAGCCACAACTCATGAATCCAAATTTCATGTACCCTTTTGTACCTTTAATTCTAATCTTAATCATGAATAGGCAACTAGTTTAAAGGGATGTGTCTAAATACAGAAGCACCATTAGGATGGAATAAAGACACATAAAAAGAATTAAAACAACTTGAAACAAGAAAAAATCCTATTCCAAGGAAAGGGAGAAAAAAGGAGAGTATCATTTATATCTTCAGAGGAAAAAATAAGATAATGTAAGCATGAAAACACAAAGAGGATAATATGTAAGAGCAAGATTAGTATGCTTGAAAGGAGTCTTGGGAATTCAAATTATGAGGAGAAAAGTATTTGAAAACATCATTTGAAGAGTTATACAATAAAGTTAAGGTCATATATCCAGAAGTTCAACAAAATAATGAGAGGGAAAAGAAAAAGTAAAAAACTATTTTTACTAATGACTACTGAAAAAAATACAACATTCCAACAATAGTATTCTAGTAAAAATGATCAAGAAAAACAAACAATAGAAAATGTAATATAAATCAAGACAATTTCCTGGAAATGGATAACTAGAGCTTTACGACTTAAAGGATTCCATGCCCCACATAGAAAAATCATAAAATTCTATACATTTCAAAGGTGGGGAGAAAGATTAAAGACCACGATGACATTAGTTGTTTTTTTTTTTTTTTTCAACAATACACCCAGAAGAAAACAACGTTGAATAGCATGTTCTTTTTTTTTTTTTTTTTTTTTTTTGCCAGTCCTGGGGCTTGGACTCAGGGTCTGAGCACTGTTCCTGTCTTCTTTTTGCTCAAGGCTAGAACTCTGCCACTTGAGCCACAACACTACTTCTGGCCATTTTCTATATATGTGGTGCTGGGGACTTGAACCCTGGGCTTCATGTATACGAGGCAAGCACTCTTGAACTAGGCCATATTCCCAGCCTGAATAGCATGTTCTAAAATTTCCAATTATTCCAATCTAAAAAGCTATCCCTAAGAAAAATACCAATATGTTGTTACAATAAAGACACTTTCAAATATGTTAAGGTTCAAAATGTTGCTTCCTTCTTACCTTTCTAAAGAAGGTAATGAATATGAGTTCCACTAAAAATACCAAACAAAAGAAAGTGGAATTTCTAAGACATGAATAAACTATGAAAAGAGAAGACATGGGAAATAGAGCACGTAGCCCAGGAGAAAAGACATGATGAGCCATGAAGATGCATAAATACTATCTCCATGAGAGAGCTCTGTACCACATTCAGAGGTGTCCAGCAGGTATGGATTAGAGCATCCCAGGAGCCTATACAAGCACTGAGCAAACTGAGTTGTCAAGTGGCCTCCTACCAACTTTATACTAGAGAATAAAATGCCCTGGTTACCAGCAGGCCTTGCTTTGTCTTGTGATCCTGCTAATCACTGCCCTGCTTTCTGAGTTAGCTCAAGACCCTCATATTGCTTCACAGAAATGCTCAGCTTTGCCTCCCCATCCCCAAAAGCTGTTGCAGGACATGCTGATTTCAGTAACAGAGAGTACCCCTGAATGTGCTCTTGATAGGTGGCCAGCTCATGGTCTACAGCTTCACCTTGCCAGTGTCCTGAATGGATCATCTGAAAAAGACTCAATCATGTAAATATCCTGTAACAGATGAAGCCACAAGATTACTTAAATTCTCCATTGTTTTTCTTGATAGCCTTCATGTAACAGTGGCAATATTGATTTTTCTTTATATGGATACCCAGATATGTCAGTAGTAATAAAGATAACTATAATGATGATAATATTATAAATTAAAGTTAAACCCAGCATCAAGATAGTACTTTTGGGAATTGAATGGGGGCAAATTTAGTCAAGGGTTAGCGTTGTACATCATCCAACTCTTATGAGCCATAGTCCAATTCTTAATTTGAGTAATGGGTAATTAAGAACTAGTGTACTTTTCACAAATAGTATATGTATCTTATACACTCATCTATCTGTATAACTCTAAGAGTTCTCAAGATAAACAGAATAGCAGATATTGAAAAATGTATAAAGGAAGATTTATTATGTGAGTTGACTCATGTAATTATAGCTGTTAATGATTCACAGAATTTCATTTTCAAAGAGCAGAACAAGAAAAGCCAAAGTATTCAGTCCAGGCACAAAGGCCTAGAGCTGTGGGGACCAGTGGTATATGCGCAATTTAAGTCTGATAGTTGGAGAATCATGTGCCTTGGCACCTAAGAGCAGGAGAAAACAGATGACAGGAAAAAACTAATATTCCTATTGTCTGACTTTTTTGTTCTGTCTGGGCCCTCATGATTAATTGATTTCTACTCTCAATGTTGATAACAATCTATCTATCTTATTTGGCTTCCTAAACAAAATGCCCATCTCTCCAGAAACCCTAACAAAACTATTTGTAGATCTTTGCTTTGAGAACCAGCTAATCTTTCATAAAAAATTATCAGCTTCTATTTGAAGTGATGTATGACATGCTTTTCCTCTGTAAGCATTGTCAAGAAAGAAGTCAAATGTAACAATCAGAACTTGGCAGAGCTCCTCAGGGAGGTTCCTAAGGGCAAGAGTATGTAGAGAAGAATTGCCTAAGTAACTGAAGTTCCATTTGAAAGAGTATAGTGTGGGTGCCTCCTCCTCCCATGTGTTATAGCTCATTTCATCCTTGTACAGTCCTCCAATTACAAGTGTAATTCCCTAGGGCATAGTAGGAACTTAGTAAATGTAGAATAAATGAATGCATGTGTGAGGCAAAGATATTCCCCTTTGTGGTTTAAATGCAGCCCCTTTTCTGACCTATAGCTGGCCTGTTACTTCCTCCTGTAGAATAATTCCATTCTATTTCCTCTAGAATTAGTTATTGAACAGCAAAATTCCTATAACAAATTTCCGGTTAAATTATATTTTATTGTTGTTTCTGTTGCTGTTACTTGACACAGGTAAACTATTCTTGCTTGCACTGATATTCACATAATACAAAATACAGCATAATATAGATTTCCTAGTAGCTTTCACTGACACAAATGATTTTTCTCTATGTGTGCAAACCTGACATTCCAAAACAATATGATTCTTATTTTCTTGATTGTACAAATTTAAGAACTGATACTATGGTTACCCTTTAATGGCTTTTCCACCATGTTATTGAAGACAGAATTTCAACAGATGTGTGTGCTGTGATCATTGTATGAAAGTGATGAGCTTAGGTCAGCAGGGAGAATTGGAAGAAACTCTGCAGGGAGTTCAAGTAGCTCAGTTATTGGCTTGTGTTTTAAGGTTTTATTGTGGATGCTCATGAAAAATGGAATTCAAGATCTGCCATTGAGCTAAGATCAGCTAAATGTTTTTGAATGTACCCCTGCTTCTGACTATGGGCTGTTTACTCTCCAACTACCAAGTCAGTTTTCAGTGCAACTCACAGAAGATCATTTAGATAATAATTATTAAATTCTACTTTCATCTTTTTTGCTTATTCGTTCAAAATCTCCTATATTTTGGTTGTGTTGTTTTTCTGACTGGCTTTATTAGGTAATACTTTTTATTGTTCAGACAATAACTATTTATAAGATGGCAACCATGTGCGCAAATTGTTACATATAAAATGAAAAAGGGAATTGAATTGAAACATGTTTAAGAGTGTGGGAAATGTGGGGGGCATAGTAATGGAGGGAGGAAGGGTGAACAAGTGTAGTAATTATGTTTAATGTACATAATGTGTAACTTGAGGGGAGGAGCAGGAGAGAGGAAATGGAAGAGAACAATGGAAGGGATGTCATTGTTCAAGAAATAAAGATAACCTGACTTATGGAATTGTAACCTCTTTGTACAACTACTTAAATAGTGGCAGTAAAAAAAAAAAAAAAGAAAAAGAAGGACAAGGGACACTTATCTACATACATACTTGACCTTCTATTGTATCAATGACAGAATTATAAAGACTCCATGATAAGTAATGTGATAATAACATACAGTATGTAAGAAGAACATAGTAACTGGAAAGCCAAACTCATTGTATGAATGTGAAGTGACAAGGAAAGTTTTTCCTCTAACAATGTAACATTTAAAGAGCAATGTAACATTTAATATAAACTTAAAGGCAAGGGATAGGAGTGGCAAAATCGTGATAGGAAGTTCTGAAGAGGAAGAATTCAATATTTTAAAGCTAAATAAGCAATGTGGCTGGAGTTTAGTGATTACGACAAGTGATAACAATGGTGAAGCAGAAAAAGACTTTATCATCTGGACTGTGGGCCATATTAGAGATATTTCTATCTTAAGACCAGCTGGAAGCCTTTGAAGTTTTTTAATCAAAATGTGACAGACAAGTTTTCAGATCCAACAATCACCCTACCTATAATAGGAGAATGATGTGAAGTGGGCAAAGTAGTTATGGGAATAATAGTGATCATTCAGACTTCTTCAAGAAAAAGAGTGATTTACTAACTTAATAAGGTTTGCTTGGAGAAAATGTAGCAAAGGAATTCTTTACACAGATATGAGCAAATTTAAGGAGCCCAAAAGAATAGGTACCTATTGTCACTCTTCATTCTGGTTGAGAGCAGTTAATGTCCCCTTCACCTGATGGTACCCAGAAAAGAGATACCTATTCTGATCTCTTCCTTACTAACTTCCACTCCTTGCAAGTGTCTTTCCAGCCAGACTTAGAGGGTATTGGTTATGGGAGAAAAAGACAAGAATGATTGCAGGGAGGCAGGTACAAACAGAGACCAAGAAGTCCACATGATTACAGACTCCTCTATCTGTGCACATTCAAAGCTGTTTAGGAGACAAAGTCAATACTCCTTGACAATGACTTGCTTCTAGTATTGAGGTAGAGAAGGATGAGGATTTCCCCATTGTGCTTGCTGTGGTGCTGGCGCAATGAGGCTGATACTTCTATTTGCAAAGAAGACATAGATTAAAGGGAGCAGAAGGAAAGAATGGTAATGTTGAGAGGTGAGTTAGTCTCTGAACATGCTGACTCTTGTGTGTATTTTAGACTATCTAATGTGGACATTAACTAACTTTTTGATACCAGAAACTATGCTAATCCACCATCTGAGAGATCCTTAGCAAGTCCCTGACCAAAGCCAACCCTCCCCAAATACAAAGCACCAGCTTCAAAGGAATAGGAAGGAATGTGACTGTCTTAGAGAATTCTCTGTCCATGCTCTCATTCTCAAATGAGCATCCAGGTAGGATCAGGAAGCTACATCCCTAATCTAGAACCAGGGATAGAAAAAAGGGGTGCCTTAGAAACTTAATAATGCTACTAAGTAAGCTGTTTCTAGAAGCAGCTAGAACCTACAGCAACAGTACTTACTTCAGAGTGATTGAAAATTGAATTCCTAAGGTACTGACCTTGATGGTTGGTCATTAGCATTAAACCTATTTCATTTTCAACATTCCTGGCTTGAGCACATGTCTTCTGTATAAACTCATTTTTTTCTGCAGTGTGCTGTACATGCAGTAAGTACAAGAGATTGCTGTGTTTGCAATGCAAAGGTAAGGAATGTCCAGCTCATGATTGTATAGAGAACTTGAAATCATTTGATACATCATAAGACACATATAATGTTTACATGGCCTGTAGTGATGCTATATGTATCCAAAAGGCACCTAGAAAAAAATAAAAGGTTCTACTACCTGCATGGGATAAGTATGGTATGTACTGGGATGAGTATGGAAATGATGGGGTGAATTTGTTCCTCACTTCTCAGACTCATCTACAATGAGTTAATCTAATGCCATTTTGCACTGACAAACCATTCCCCATTTTTGTTGCCTTTATAGTTGTACAAATTCAACATGTCAATGTTGAGTACAATCGGTTACTCCTTTTATCATTCTCCCTCATCTCTCCAAACCCTCTCCTCTCTGCAAATTATACTATTTGATGCTAGTTATTTTTTTTTACTGTATGGTCCTCTAGAAACAATTTTCTATATCTAGCAAGAATTTATTCTAGAGTCTTCCTAACTCTTCATTAACAAAAACAAGCGATGTACCCATTGCCTTACATATGAAACTGTAAACCCACTTTGACAATAAATTAGTAATTAATTATTCAGAAAGAAAAATAATGATGTCTTGATTTAACTGTATAGTACAAACTACTTGCTCATAAGTTAATGTGTCATGCCCCAGGACTAGAAAACTCATCTAATCACACTGGAAAGTAGTGGCACATTCACTTGGCACCAATATAGTATTTCCATTTGTTCTATGATTTTGTTTAAAAAAACTAAACTGAAAACATGGTGAGCAGGTTACCTTCTTCTAATTCATAAGGATTCTTTGCTTTAGAGTACTCAAGATATTTTTACGAACAGAAAAAATACATTATTGAAAAAATTATGTGGTTGGAAGAAATATATCCATGATTTAGTGTCCCCACATTTTACACAGATCAATTTATACAATAAACAATAAACATTTCTCTAAAGATGGATCTCACAAACATGATTATATTCATTCCATGTTACAGGAATTATAATAGAGGCAATCACAGAATCCAAAGAAAGGTGTGTAAAGGGGGTGGATCTCAATTCAAATCAGGAAAATGAGATAATAGATCACAGACAATTTCTTGAGACAAACATTCAAAAGAATGAAAACACGATATAATATCAACTGGAGTCATTATCAGAAAAATATAGTTGGGGAAATATAATTGCATTAGTAAAAGTATCTGAAAATAATGCCCATACATCTCTAAGACATAAAGATTTAATGGGGCAGACTTCATTCCTTTCAATTCCTCACAAAAGCAGTGGTGAGGCCTTTGGGAAGTGATTTGGTCATGAGAGCAGATCCATTGTGCAAGGGAATAGTTCCTTCTACTCACTGGATTTTGAATGACTACCAAAGACCCACATCTTAAAGACTCTCTTTTGAGCTTGTGAAACTCTTGGGAAGGAGGAGAAATCTTTACAAGATGAGGTTTTGTGAAAAGAAGTTATATCACTGGGCGTGTTCTTAGATGGAAGATATTGGAATCCTTACTCCCTTCCATGTTATCTTTTTGCTCCCTGGTTACCATAAGGGAAGCATGCCAAATGTTTTCACCATGATATATTATATGCACTATGCTGATACACTACACTGTAATAAAACCAAGTGACTGTGGACTGAAACTATGAAGCAAAACAAATATTTTCTTTCTACGAAGTATTTTATCTCAAGATCTGTCACAGCAATGGAAAAGTCGCACAATACCTTTATTAAAGATACCCCAGAAGGCCCCCTAATTTGTTTTGCCATCAGAGGATATGGTGAGAAGATAGTCCTCGATGAAACAAGAAGCATTCTTTATCAGAGAGTGAATTGCCCAGTACTTTAATCTTGGCTTTTGAGTTCTCAGAACTGTGGTAACTGTGTGTTATATGTCCTAATCTGTGGTACTTTAGTTATAACAGTATGAATGATCCAAGACAGAACATGAGGTTGATTTCTTTGAGTTAGGTTCTATGATCACAATGGTGTGTCATTCAGGGATAATGCTCATGGTGTCAGATTCCAGATGTTTTGTTATTTCTGATCATCTTCCTAAATAGAAGAATCGAATACAGAATGAAATGGTAAATAGAATCCTTAAAAAAATTCTTTTCCTCAATTGTGAATAGAATCAAGAAGCAAACTAAGCAATAGGCCCAGGTTTTCTGATTGACCTTACACAATTTTCTTTGGTAACTTTGTGCAACAAAGTAACAGGTTAAGGAATGCAACTACAGGTAAAGGATATCAACTATTTTCTTAGCTAGCACACTAAACAAGGCCCCAGAAATGATGAATAAACATTGTTCACAAATTACTATCATGGTTTGCCAAAGAACATTCCTTTCCAGCTTTAAAATATGACTTTGTTTTCAGTGTCAGACATGATTAAGTTAAATGTGTGAAGATTCCTAACCTTATCGATTTCCTTGTATCGTGATCATTTTTCTCAGATGTTCAGCACTTCATTCATGCTGAAATAGAAGGACATTTTTGGAGAAAAAAAAACAGCTACTGTTTAGGAGTTGAAAACAGTGTAGGCAGGAAGGTGAACAGTAATGTTTTATGTGAAAGGTAGGATGTTGAAGTGTACTATAAAATTTAAGGAATTTGCCTTTTTCTTAGCTATGACTGATAAATAAAGGCAGGCACCCCGAAATTATATAAATTCATGTAGCTGAGCCAAACTCACAAAAGAGTTTATCAACTTTCTTCGTCTTCTAAAGAGAAAAGTAGCGGTTCAATATATTGATGAGTTGTCCAACAATTATATTTATAAGTGACAAAATCAAAAGTAACAGGCAAATTTCTTGATTTTGAAATTATATGTTTTCTAGCTGGTCATAAACAATAATTAACACCTTTTAGCCACAGTTTACTTGTCCACAATATAGAGATACTAACGTCTCAATTTTGCTTAAATTGTATGATTATAAACATTTCAAATTGCTTGGGAAAATGTTTTCCAAAATTTCTTAGTCTCATGAATAGTCACCTGTCCAATATAAATTATAACTCAAAGGAACTGGAAAAGTACCCTTTACCAAATACATATTTTCCATGAGAAAGCTTAAATGACTCACTTAAGTGATTTTTGTTCCCAAATACATTTATTTGCAAAATACATTTGTTATTATTGGTACATGCTTATATTTATGCACTAAAATATGCTTGTGTGAGTTTAGCAGAATATCTTTTCTTGTGCAGTGTGGAGCAAGAGTGGTTGGGATTCCTATGTTAGGGGAAGAGAATTAACACACTCAGAACTCAAAAACATAGTGGGGAGGATCTTGGTATCATATTAGCAATCTCCAACACATGTTGTTTAAAACACCCTTCACAGCATACTATAATAAAGTTTGCATTCTTCTCATGCTTGGAACATGCTAATTCACAGTAGACCTAGTCAATCCTGGAAGATCACATTTAAAAGAAGAAATTGAGGAAGAGGAGTGGGATTCACAGGGATTTGCAAACCATGTAATAAAAAAAAAAAAAACTCAATAACTGGAGCATTCTGAGGAAAAGAAACAAACATGGGTATAAAACAAAGAACTTAATTCCTCCTTTGAATATCAGAAGAATCATTCCACAAAAATACCATGAGTCCTTTCTGAATGTGGGGACAGCGATTTCCATTTCCCTCCCAAATACCTATACAATTCCCCTTCATTTATTATAACAAAATTTGAATTAGTATGTCATCTTTTTTCTCTTCCTCACAAAGTCTTAAATTACTTTGAGAGTTTGGATCACAGTTGCTTTGCCTTTGCCTTTGTGTTTCTACACTTTAATTTATGTTTGGTTGGGTGTGGGACTTGAACTCTGGTCCTGGGCACTGTCCTTGTGCTTGTTAGCTCAAGGCTAGTGTTCTTCCACTTGGAGCCACAGCTCACTTCTGCTTTTCTGATGGTTAATTGGAGATAAAAGAGTCTCCTGGACTATTCTGCCAAGGCTGGCTTTGAACCTCAATCCTCAGATCTCAGCTTCCTGAATAGCTACGATTATAGGCATAAGCCACCAGTGCCCAGCAAAGATTCAGTCCTGGGGCTTGAACTTGGGGCCTGAACATTATTGTCTCTGAGATTTTTTTTTGCTCAGTTCTAGCACTCTACCATTTGAACCACACAGACTACAACTTTGAGCCTTTTCTGTTTATGTGGTTCTGAGGAATAGAACATGTAGCTTCATACATGCTAGAGAAGCACTCTGCTACTAAACCACATTCCCTGCCACAGTGTTCCTGCTCTTAAAATAGCACTTGACACTGGGTACTGGTGGCTCAGGTCAGTTGTAATCATAGCTACTCAGCAGGCTGAAACCTGAAGATTACTGTTCTAAAACAGCCAGAAGTCCATGAGATTTTTATCTCTAGTTAACAAGAAAAAAGCCGGAATGGGGCTGTACTTAAGTGGTAAAGAGATAGTCTTGAGCATACAAAGGGAGATCTCCAAGCCCTGAGTTGAAGCTCAATTGTCAGAACAGCAATAATAACAACAAAAATTACACTTTTCATATACATATTTTTGTTGAGTGAACAAATAACTTCTACTACATAACTTTAAAGAGTGGTATCAGGGGACTTCTGGGAATACGGCGGAGGAGAAGCAGAGCCCTAGCTGAGCTCCCTCCGACATCGCAGTTTTCTCACCCCATAGAAACTTTTACTCCTAGAAAGACAGCCAAAGTAAGTTCTAACAGTACAGGGATTCTGGCCAGGAAGGAAAAAGCGACTTTGCTGGTCTGAAAACACAGATTTGAGCTCCAGGAGGTGTCCCGCCACCGCACCAGTGCCGGCGCCAGCACAGTGCCTGGCACAGCAACCGCACTCCGTGCGGCTAAAGCACACAGCATAGACCAGCGAGAAATATTCCAGATGGCGGCTGAGCACGGACGACCTGAAATCGCAGAAAAAGCCTGAGTACCCCACTAAAGATATTCTCACTCGCGCCCAGAGAGCAGCTTCTGGAAGGCAGCCCTTCCCCCACCACCAGAGCAAAGCGCCATCTTTGCCACTGGCATAGGGTCAGACCAGATTGGAACTGAAGCGGGCTTGGGGAAAGCGAGGTCAAAGTAGCCATCTTTGAAAAGGGCAGGAGGGACTGAACAGTGAGAGCCAACTCCGCCCAGGAGAACGCCCCCTGCCCTGGCGGGAGGCGAGTCCTAGGCAGCGGCTTAGCCAGAGGTTCCCCGTCTTGCCCGCCAGATTTTCTAAATTTAAAGCAAAAGCTGCGAGCAGCTACCGGAGGCAGGGAAACACCAGATAGAGGAACAAACAGTTCCTGGGACAGCTAAACGGTCCTGTCACAGAGGAAGCCCAATTCCCAGCCCAAAACGGAGCTGCATTCCATAGCCACCTCCACAAGGAGGCTGCCTCCCCCAGGCAAGCAACTCTCAGCCAAGTGAAACAGGCCAGAGGCGCCCCGCCCTGCTGAGTCCACGGGCTATTCAAAGCCAGGCATCAAAAGCAGCAGCCCCACAGCAGACAGAGGAGCCACAGTTCCTGAGACTGCTCACGTCCCCATCTACAGAGGACGCCAAGGCCCACCTGCAAGCTGTGTGAACCTCAGAGACCCAGGATTGCACCAACAGGGGAGAAGGGTCAGAACAGATCCACCCCTTGCATACTGAAATTAAGTCAAACCAGCCAATCAGGAAAATAGACTGCAGACCATTGCAAGGAAACCAGAGACTGGGGAAAGACCACCCAAACAAGGAGGACTCCATTTTTTTTCTTTTTTTCTTTTCAAACATTTTTTAAACTTTTTAAAAAAATTTTTCTTTTTAATTTTTTCACATCTGAAACAACGTTGGTTGTTTTTGTTTGTTTGTTTGTTTTTTATTTGTTTGTTTGTTTTCATTTTTACCAGTTTGTTTTATCAAGTTTTTGTTTGTTTGTTTGTTTGGGTTGTTCCTTCTCTGTTTTTTTTTTTCCTTTTTATTTATTTTTTCTTCTTTTTTAAAGATTTTGTCTGTTTTGTGTATCTGTCTTCCAGTATTTTTACTTTATTTCTCTCTTTGCGTTCTCTTTCTTTAAAAATTACTTTCCTATGAATAACACCTCTACTCTTTTCTGCTAACTTTCCATTGTCTGTCATTTTAACCTTGTTCTTTCTACTGATTCTACTCTTCTCCACATTTCCACATCACTGAAACTAAACCAAAATCACCACCACCCCCCCAATACATTTTACTCTATTCTCTGTACTATCTCCAACTTACCCTCCTGACTTACTGCCTGGACCTCCAGGTACCATTGACTCCTGGTTATTGGATAGAGGGTATCCCAGCTTAATCTGAGTTAATCAAAGGGGTTCATAGAGAAAGCCAGTCCTAAAAGAACTTAATATTAAAACAAGAATTGCATATAGGGTTGTAACAGTAAATAAGTAACTACTGAATACAGGGCCCAGGATCAGTTGTTATATTGAAATTGTATTCTTTAGGAACACCAAATCTAACTTTATAGACAGGTATACAAGTTATCTGTATATAATTGTGAACTTGTAAGATTTACACAACAATGCTTGGTAAGGGCTGCTTTGGGTCTTAAACGGTGCTCACAGGTGCTGGTAGACTGGCATTCCCAATCCAAATGGGCGGAAGGAACACAAGAAAGATGGCAAAAAATGAAGTCTTATCCCCCACTCAAAACAAGCAGGAAGCAGAGCAGTCAATCAAAGACATAGAAGAGAACCCCCAAAATGCTCTACAAAGTCTACTGATAAACATGAAAATGAAAAGTTTGAATCTCTTCCGTCAATTATTCTAGAGTGTGAGGAGGCAAATATGTACTGCACAGGGAAAATAATCAAGATCCCAATACAGACAGAGAAATGAACTCTAAATAGTAAACATCAGATCAAGGAATGGGAAGACACAGCTTTAAACAAGATAGTGATAATGAAAGGAACAAACGATCATCTCTCAATCCTAACTCTCAACATTAATGGACTCAATTCTCCAATCAAACGACATAAGCTCATAAGTTGGATCAAAAATCAAGATCCATCTTTCTGCTGCCTCCAAGAGACACATCTATCCAGCAAAAGTAAACATCTTCTAAAAGTGAAAGGCTGGAATCAAATCTATCAAGCAAATGGCCCCCATAAGCAGGCTGGAGTTGCAATCCTAGTATCAGAAAAAATTGACTTCAAATTAAAAAAGGTAAGAAGAGACAAAGAAGGCTACTACTTACTAGTAAAGGGATCTCTCCTACAGGAAGATATAACCATCCTAAATATCTACACACCAAATGCAGGAGCACCCAACTTCATCAAACAAACACTACTGACTCTAAAATCACTCATAGACCCAAACACATTGATAGTTGGGGACTTTGAGACTCCACTATCACCTCTGGACAGATCAACACGCCAAAAACTGAACAAAGAAACCACAGATCTTAATAATTGCATAGACCAACTAGACTTTACCGACTACTACAGAATATTCCACCCAGCAACAACAGAATACACATTCTTCTCTGCAGCACATGGAACATTCTCCAAAATAGATCACATCTTATGGCACAAAGAAAATCTGTACAAATTCAGAAGTATCAAAACCATTCCCTGCATTCTCTCAGACCACAATGGAATAAAATTAGAGCTCAACTCAAACAGCCACCACAGAAAATCCTACAATTCATGGAGACTAAACAACACACTGCTGAACCATCAGTGGGTCATTGAAGAAATTAAAACGGAAATTCAAATGTTTATGAACTTCAACTAAGTTGAGGACACAAACTACTAGCTCCTTTGGGACACAGCAAAGGCAGTACTCAGAGGAAAATTTATATCTCTGAGTACATACATCAACAAACTGGAGAAACAGCAACTCAGTAATTTGAGGCAGCACCCTAATTTTCTGGAGAGAGAACAGCAAGCCAAACCCCAAGTCAACAGACGGAAGCAAATAATTAAAATTAAATCAGAATTAAATCAATTAGAGACAAAAAAAAAACATTGAAAGAATCAACAAAACAAAGAGTTGGTTCTTTGAAAAAATCAACAAGATAGACAGACCCCTGGCAAACCTGACCAAAAGACGAAGGCAGCACACTCAAATAAACAAGATAAGAGATGAAACAGGTAACATCACCATAGAAATAACCGAAATTCAGAAAATAATAAGGGACTATTTTGCAAACCTTTATGCCAAAAAGTACGAGAACTTGGAAGAAGTGTATGATTTCCTAGAAAAAATTGATATCCCCAAACTCAACCAAGAAGATTTATACCTTCTAAACAGACCCATATCCAGTATTGAAATAGAAATGGCAATAAATGATCTCCCATCCAAGAAAAGCCCAGGTCCAGAAGGATTCACTGCAGAATTCTACAAGGACTTCAAAACAGAACTCACACCAATATTTCTCAAACTCTTCAATGAAATGGAAAGAGAACGCTCACTACCAGACTCATTCTATGAAGCCAGTATAACCCTCATCCCAAAACCAGGCAGACACTCATCACGGAAAGAGGACTATAGACCGATCTCCCTGATGAACATAGACGCAAAAATTCTCAACAAAATTCTGGCCAATCAACTTCAACAGGTCATCAAAAAAATCATACACCACAATCAAACTGGATTCATCCCAGGGATGCAAAGTTGGTTTAACATATGCAAGTCAATTAATGTAATCCACCACATCAACTGGAGCAAGCTAAAGAACCACATGGTTTTATCTCTGGATGCGGAAAAAGCGTTCGATAAAATCCAGCACCCCTTTATGCTAAAAGCCCTGGAAAAACTGGGATTCCAGGGAACATTCCTGAATATAATCAAGGCAGTTTATGACAAACCAACAGCTAGCATAACTCCAAATGGTGAAAAACTAAAGCCATTCGCTTTAAAATCAGGAACAAGGCAGGGATGTCCACTCTCTCCCCTGCTCTTCAACATAGTACTAGAATTCCTAGCCAGAGCAATTAGGCAAGAAGAAAATATAAAGGGGATCCAAATAGGAAAAGATGAAGTTAAACTTTCTCTCTTCGCAGATGACATGATCCTATACCTAAAGAATCCCATAGACTCTACCCCCAAGCTACTAGAGCTGATCCAAAACTTTGGCAAAGTTGCAGGATATAAAATAAACCTTCAAAAATCAACGGCCTTTCTCTATGCTAACGACCCGAAGACAGAGGCTGAAATCAGGAAAGCAACTCCTTTTGCAATAGCCCCCAAAAACATAAAATACCTAGGAATAACCTTAACCAAAGAAGTGAAAGACCTCCTTGATGAGAACATTAAAAGCTTGAAAAATGAAATTAAGTCAGAACTAAGGAAATGGATAAACCTCCCATGTTCCTGGATTGGGAGGATTAATATAATCAAAATGGCAATATTGCCAAAGGCTATCTACAAATTCAATGCAATACCCATTAATATCCCAACACCATTCTTTAATGAAACAGAGGAAGCAATCCAGAAATTCATATGGAACAATAAAAGACCTAGAATAGCAAAAACACTCCTAAGCAGAAAGAACAGTGCTGGAGGAATTACAATACCCAACTTCAAGCTGTATTATAAAGCTATAGTAATAAAAACAGCTTGGTATTGGCACCGGAACAGGCCTGAAGACCAATGGAACAGAATTGAAGACCCAGAAATGAACCCACAGAACTACACCTATTTAATCTTTGATAAAGGAGCTAAAACAATAGTATGGAAGAAAGATAGCCTCTTTAACAAGTGGTGCTGGCAAAACTGGTTCAACACATGCAACAAACTAAAACTAGATCCTTATATATCACCCTGCAACAAAATCAATTCCAAATGGATTAAAGACCTTGAAATCAAAACAGACACCCTGAAAATACTAAAGGAAGGAGTAGGAGAAACACTTGAGCTCCTTGGCACAGGACGGAACTTCCTTAACAAAGACCCAGAAAGGCTACAAATCAAAGAAAGGTTGGACAAATGGGACTGCATCAAACTGCAGAGCTTCTGCAGGGCAAAGGACATAGCTTGCAAGATAAACAGAAAGCCCACAGACTGGGAGAAGATCTTTACCAGACATTCAACAGACAAAGGCCTCATCTCTAAAATATATGCAGAAGTAAAAAAAAATTGCCTTTTTCCAAAACAAAACCGCAAAGAACCAATAGCCCCCTCATCAAGTGGGCTAAAGACTTACAAAGAGACTTCTTTGATGAGGAAATGAGAATGGCCAAGAGACATATGAAAAAATGCTCTACATCACTGGCCATAAAAGAAATGCCAATCAAAACAACATTGAGATTCCATCTCACCCCAGTAAGAATGTCATATATCAAGAAAACTAACAATAACAATTGTTGGAGGGGATGTGGCCAAAAGGGAACCCTACTTCATTGTTGGTGGGAATGTAAACTGGTTCAGCCACTCTGGCAAGCAGTATGGAGATTCCTCAGAAGGCTAAATATAGAACTCCCCTATGACCCAGCAGCCCCACATTTGGGTATCTATCTAAAAGATCACAAACAAAATCACAGTAATGCCACCAGCAGAACAATGTTCATTGCAGCACAATTTGCCATAGCAAGAATCTGTAACCAGCCCAGATGCCCCTCAGTAGACGAATGGATCAGGAAAATGTGGTACATATACACAATGGAAATTTATTCCTCTATCAGAAAGAATGACATTGTCCCATTTGTAAGGAAATGGAAGGACTTGGAAAAAATTATACTAAGTGAAGTGAGCCAGGCCCAAAGAAACATGGACTTTATGGTCTCCCTTATTGGGAATAATTAGTACAGGTTTAGGCAAGTCATAGCAGAGCATCACAAGACCCAATAGATATACACTTATGAACACATAAGATGATGCTAAGTGAAATGAACTCCATGGTATGGAAACAGTTGTAACTACTTTCAACGGCCTATGTGTATCTGTAGCTTCTATTATTGATGATGTTCTTGTATCACCTTCCTGTGCTTGTACCTACACTATCTCTGTAATCTTATCTGAGTATACTGGAAACCGTGTATACTGGTATTGGAAGTTGGAAATTGAAAGGGAATACCAAATTTGAGAGACACAGGGTAAAAAAAGGCAAACAACTACAAAAGCAATACTTGCAAAACTGATTGGTATAAGTGAACTGAACACTTCCTTGTGGTTGGGAAGGGAAAGGGGGAGGAGGGAGGGTGGTATGAGGGACAAGGTAACAAACTGTACAAGAAATGTATCCAGTGCCTAATGTATGAAACTGTAACCTTTCTGTACATCAGTTTTATAATAAAAATTTGAAAAAAAAAAAAAAAGAGTGGTACCAGCACCATGAACAGTACTTTCAGGGTAAAAATCCTTAGTGCTTAGATTCACATATTAGTTTTTATTGGCTGGTGTATGGAGAAAGAAGTCCTGTGTCTTTTACTCAGAAACATATTACCCTGCACTGTTCAAGAGATTGCATTCAGGACTAACAATTTTGAACTGGCCTTTAATATCTTTATTTGGGCTCCAAAAATAGGTTCGATCAAGCTTCTGACATCCCTCTCTTTCATTAATTTTTGTGATTAGGTACAAATATCATCGTGTTTCTTTGTATTTTTGAAAATCTTGGATCCCATTACCTGTATCAATGTTTGTTAAAGAACATTTTTATTGAAGGCTAATCCCAGGCAAACAAGAATCTTACATAAAAAAGTGTGCAAAATGGAACATTCAGGTAATGGATTAGAGGCATATGATACTATGTAGCTTATTTTACAAACTAAGCTAATAGGGAGATTTTAAGTTAGTGAGTCTCATCTTAATTAGAGACAATGTTTTCTTTTTATGCATTTTTGTTTATTGGACAGAATCCATATTTCCCACCCCCTGTTCAGGAAGCTTAATGGATTGACAACTGTGATTTGAGATATACTTTCCAGTATGAAAAGGATTACGGAAGTGAACAGAGTAACTGGGGATGAGATCGGCAAGTGGAGGGAAATAGGTGAGCTCAACCTTAGGAAGACATCCATCAACAATTTAAAGAACAGGGTTTGTTGGGATTGCATGTCTGGAAACATGGGCTCCACCTTGATCGTGACACAACTTTCACAATGCCCATTGACACACTGACACAAAGACCTTCTAGTCTCACTCTTTCATCTACTCTCCACAGAGACCTCCTGCTCTCCTGTTCTTAGGAAAATGAATCTTTTAGACAATGAAAGATAGCATTTATAAACCTCAGTATAGGACCCCAAAGGACTTAGGGACGATGGACAAATGATCATCAGGAAAGCTGTCAACCTATTTCAGGTAAAATGTTCGGGTTGGGGCCCTGAACAGATTGCATTTGTCAGGCATCTAGCACCTGGCTGCTAATGGCACCAATTGCCTCCTTCTAATTAAATCCATGAAACTATAACCCCAAAGCATCAGTTAAGCCTCTTTCTATCTCTCTCCATACTAGGTACTCTGTTCTATCTAATAAGAGCTATAGAAGCTTGGCCTTTCATGCCTCAAAGATCATTGGGGCTCAACTTAAGTACTAGTACTTTCTGTAGAATCAGAGTGAAGCTAGACTCAAACTGGGATCATATCTTCACTTCTCTCTTCATCTTGTTTCTCTTACATCTGTTTCCTTTGAGCACCTGCACAATAAACCATGACATCTATTCCTATCTAAAGATCTGTAGCTAAGGAACTCAACCTAAGACAGGCACAAAAGATGGTGAACGGCCCCGATCACACTCCAGGCTGCAATGCTCAGATGTGACTGCTTGTGGTTGAGTTCAACAGCGCATTTTACTCAAAGAAGATTCATTAAAGAAGCTCAGGGTAAGAAAAAGACATTAATTTCCATAAAAGCTGCCTTTTCTCTTTGGTACTTAATGGTGTTTTGTGGCATATGGCTGTAAAGAGTGGAACAATCAGTGAATTACACAAGGCAAAAGAAAAGAAAAAGTAACAACCAGGCAATTGGATAACTAGAGCTTTGTGAATGAAATCTTCAGCTATTTGATTTGTCATGCCTTAGAGTTATGTTAATAAAGTAACAAACCTCTAAAAAAAAAGTCAGAGGTTTCAGTTCTCCTGTTTCACTGCTTCCCTAGTTTCTGATAATTATAAACTTAATTTAAATCATAACATAGTTTCAAGTTCAATAATACAAATACAATATATACACATATTTATAATATATTCACGTATATATGAATATGTATATACATGTTTATACAAGGATATATATATATATATATATATTCTATGCCTCTATAGTCACAATTCTAAGATGATTATTTTTTGCCCAAGCTCTATATGTACATAGATTTAATTCCAGAATAATGAGTTCTCTAACCCACAGTTCTTTATTTATCTTCTATAATTAAGTTCTTTGATCAAATCTAGAATTTGATCAAATCTAGGATTTCATTTTTGTTTGTGGTGATGTTTTCCTATCTGTTTTGAAAAAGGCTATGGGAATGACAATCTCTGCATTATCATATATATATGTATATATATATGCTTCATACTTAAGAGAAGCTTCAGTGAATACAAAGAAAATGTATAATATTTACTGTCACACTATATTATCTGTCCTGTTTTCAAGCATTCAATTCTACATGAAGAATTTTAGGCCACTTCAGCTTTTCTTTTCTTTTCTTTTCTTTCTTTTTTTTTTTTTTTTTTTTTTTTGGCCAGTCCTGGGCCTTGGACTCAGGGCCTGAGCACCATCCCTGGCTTCTGGCTTCTTCCCGCTCAAGGCTAGCACTCTGCCACCTGAGCCACAGCACCCCTTCTGGCCGTTTTCCATATATGTGGTGCTGGGGAATCGAACTGAGAGCTTCATGTGTAGGAGGCAAGCACTCTTGCCACTAGGCCATATTCCCAGCCCCTCACTTCAGCTTTTCTGCTTTTACACTTATTCATACATTCTTGCTCTTTATTTTTAGAACAAGTTTAATGTATTTTCTCTAGAAAACAGTTTGTCATTTATATTAGTGGTAAAATTCATGAGTTAGTTGATTTCAAAAAGAATTTAGCAAACATTTTTCATTTTTCTCTATCATTTTCTTTTGAGAGCTATTGTATGTTGCAAATTATATTTCTGTCATCAATATCTGTTTGATCTTTTCATGATATTTCCTGGGCTAGACTGGAATACTTTGTAGACCATTGCTTTGGGTGTCTGCCTACTACATATAATTATCTCAACAGAATGGGGTTCACTCTTATAATCCCAGTAGTTGGGATGCAAAGATGGGGAGAGCTGTATTTGGAAGTTATCCAAGCTTCATAGTTAATTCCATAATTAAACTCATGTCATACACATTTACTTTTTTCAGGATTTGCAGTTGGTTTTATCTCTGTAAGTAATTCTGATAAACAGCTCCAGAGAATCCACAGTACCTTTCATGGGAAAGAGAGAAATTGATCCACTTTTGTCATCAGTCCCTGGAGAAGATGGAATTTATTCTACTCCCTTTCTGCTTTTGGGTAGACACTTTCAAAAAGGGAAGTACTGTACAAATGGCTTTATATGATCATCTTTTCCTACAATCCCCCTTCCTTTGCAGTTTCTATGCTTCATGAAGTTTCTCTTCTTCCATGATAGTCATTTGTCATTGCCTAATGAAGATCTGTATTTACCACTGGCCTTTCTTACTGTGCCTACTCTCAATTTCCAATCATTTCTACAGGAAAAAGCAGCAACACTCCTCAGTCACATTGCTTTAATCATTAAGCCATTGTCTTCTTTGAAGCAGTCCCTAGGAATGTGTAAGGTCCAAATTAGGGGTCATGTATATTTTATTTTATTCATTTATCTCTCACTCATTCAGCCAATAATGTATCAAATGTTTCGTACATGTGTTGGTCCAAATAAAAATACAGAAAAACAAAAGTACAAACATATCATAAAGCCCTTGAGATAATTTCTTTAAAGTAAGAATGTATGATAGGTACAGGGGCTAATTTTATTTACTCTGCATTTCTCGCATCCATAAATATTATTCAGTGATAATTATTTGCCTTGTTCCTGACGAGGGAAATTGGATTTCATGAGCTACTGATGAGATTGCTTTTGCTAAGAAAAGAATTTTGGTCAGTTGTTTCAGAATACTTTTTAAAATTTTTTTCCTGGTGGCTGTATTTTCTAAGGAGGGGGAATGTATGTGTATGTGTTCTGGGAAGATTTAAAAATGTGAGTACTTTTTACAATAATCTTGCCTCAATAAATGAAAGAGAATGTAAAATTACTTCATGTAGATCCCATAGGTAAAGGAATAAAAATGTACTTTGTAGACTTCTAAAACATATCCTTCAATTTCCTGAGTTCTTTAGAGAAAATACACCATCTAAAATCAATAACCATATACATAAGTAATAGAGGAATGAAGCTATGCAGATGAAAAATATAAAAGATGGGAAATGGCTGCATACGATGAGTTTGGGAAGAACATTTCCTTCTGGTCTGAAGGAAGAAAGAGTGTGTAGAGAACTTGATTATTGAAGGACTTGCCTCTCCCCTCTAGGCTCATTCTTTCTATGTATTCAAAGAGAGAATCTGAAGGATTGACCCACACCCAGTTTTCCCAGGCCCATACAGGCGTCAGGCAAAGCCCCAGGTATGTACTGACCTGCTTTGAGGTGCAGGCAGGGCAATTCAACTAAGTCCAGCTGTAAATAATCCATTGTGGGCTCAAGGTAAAGCCACCTCCTGGCTCAGATTCCTTATAAGCCTGGTCCTAAATTCACCCCCTCACACAACTCCAAACCAGGGAGAAAGTCTGTGCCCCTCACTGATCCTCAATAAATAGTCCTTGCCTGTTGATGATCGAGTCTGGCCTATTCCGTTTGTGTTCTCCTCCATTTTCCTAACAGCTATGCCTTTTCCTCTAGACTATAGTAAAATCTCTCAGTGTCTGTCATTGTGATACTGACTGACTTGACTGAAGGAGTTAGTTACAGAAACTGTCAGTTATAAATGAAGTTGGCCTTCTTTGGGTCCCTAAGATATATAGGATTGGATATTCACTGGCCAAAGACCGAATTTCATTGGGTATCAGAGACCTCTGGACCTAGTTTTTATTTTCAGTCAATGTAGGCAAAGCATACATGGCCCCAAGCAATGAGTGGCCAGAGACCAGAAAGCTCCACAATAACCAAGAGTGATAAAGTGGTTAGACAAAAGAATGCAGAAGATCTCTTTGACAGTTCTCCTATAAGATCAACTAAGATGAGGTCAGAATAGGAAATGGCTGAAACTGGGGATAACAACAATACTGTGACAGGCAGTTCTCTGTCCTGATAATGGAACCTACTAAAGGAGTCCATATTATCTGACAGCCTCTGTACATGATGAGTATAAACCTGGAATGGGTATTTACTGAAGAGAGTTTTGTTAATTAAAAATAGGAGAAGGAAGAGGAAGAGGTGGATGAAGAAGAGAAGGAGAAAGAACAGATTCTAATAATGAGCTATGTTATAATAAAAGAGAAATCCAGATTTGAAAATTACTTTTATACTTCTCAGGAATAGTGGGATTTAAATCTCTTTCATTGGCAAACATTTTATTCCAATAGATTCTTATGTTAAAGCCTACCTGATAAAAACAAATAACAATGAAGCTGCCCTGAGCTCAGATGGGAGCCCCGTCCTTCCTTCCAGAATGCTGTTCTTCTTAGAAAGGGAGTTTCAGGAGTAGAATCCAGACACTCAGCCAGTTGGGGCAGGGACACAATCTGACAGTGGCAGGGCTCAAATCAGAAGTCAGACAACCTTTTCAGTGTTGATTCCCTTTACAAATAAAACTTTAATATGCACATAAATGACATAAAATTCTGTTACAATGGCATTTATTTGAATCAGAGGAGGGCCTGAGAGTCTGCATTTCTAACCCACTCCCAGTCAACATCAATGTTGCCAGGTCAGAGAGTCATAAAAAACTAAAGGACACTATATTGTTAGGACTTGAGGAAACATCCACAAATATTAAATCTAAATTGTCCAACTATCTGCCTGGAAGAAACATAAACTCAAGTCTTTCATTTTAACAATATTTACTATAAAAGGGAAAGGGATACATGTAGAGAGATGGAGAGAGTCTTACAGTTCAAATTAGTCCCACTAATTTTACAGATTATTTTTTCTTTTTTTGGCCAATCCTAGAGCTTGAACTCAGGGCTTGAGCACTATACCTGGCTTCTTTTTACTCAAAGCTAGCACTCTACTACTTGAGCCACAGCTCCACTTCTGGTTTTTTCTACATATGTGGTGCTGAGGAATTGAACCCAGGGCTTCAAGAATACGAGGCAAGCACTCTGCCACTAGGCCATAGACCCAGCCCAATTTTACGGAATTTTTAATGGAAACACATTCATGTTATACTTGGGTACTTTTGAAATAATAACATGAAATTTTATGTTCCAGGAGTTTTGTACATTCCTATTAAAGAATAGACACAGGAGATAGGAAGTCAACTGCTGTCTATGACCACATTGTTCCATAGGTTTAAGCTAAAACTCAGAAGTAGTCCTTATTCCCTTCATTCATTACTCTTGGCCATTCACCATCGCAGAGCCTCCCCTCCATAGCCTGGTGCTGATTTCTCCAAGTTGAGTAATACCAAGCTTCCCTAGCAAGCATTAGCTGTCCCATGTCCTTTAAGTCAGATTCTTTATTCACCTGAGATGGTTGTTAAAATAAATTTCAGGGTAAAAATAACTTAATGCATTTTCATTTCAAGATAGGATTTATAGTCATATTATGGTTTTTGAAATCTGATGCAAATTAGTGATAAAATTTGAGTAAAATGTGTCAGAGGATCACTTAAAGTAATTATTACCATAGCATGAATATAGACTTTGTGTCATCACTGAAGGTCAGTTATAACTTGTTTATGAAATGGTCAGATTCTGTAAATAAAACTACATGGCTGACACCCAAAGATTTTAGTTTTTACCTGCAGTGCCAAAATGTAAAGGAAACATCATTGCAATTGCCATGCCATAAAGACACCACTACCACTATAACAGGATTCAGAAGATACAAGTATTTGGGAGGGAAAGATGGATTTGGGGAATCTGAAAGTAAATGGACTACACTGATAATTGCCTACAAAAGTTTCTATGAGCACAGGAAAGAAAGTTTTTCTTTCCTCATTGGCAAGAAACTCGGTAATTGTCACATGACTTCCAAGAGTTCATGCAATAGATTCTAGCTAAAAGTTTTAATATCTTTAAGGGCTAAGCATGAAAAACAAAATGGAAAAAATTTAAAATCAACAATTTATCACAAGAAGCTCCAGCTCCTTTAATACTTATGAATGAAATGCTCTTTTCTGACCTTAATATGACAAAACATTTTAAACTATTTACAAGTCTACACTGGTATTGATTTCTCATGATTTGGTAAATTACAAGCAAAGCATGTGAATAATGAATAGAATGTACTTCCACTTGAGTACTAAGAGCGAGCAAGTAACCAATGTAATCATGTTTCCATGGGAACAACAATATAGAGCTAGACTGATAGAAGGTATTTTTATAGTGTACATATTTCCCACTTTTTCTTGGAATATACTTTTGATGACTGTCCAAAGAGTAGAGTAAGTGCCAAGATCCAAATGATCCTCTTTGCTCATCTTTTCGTGAATTGAGAGAGCTGAAGTAGCTAAAACAGAAAAGCAGTAGTCTCATCACCACAGGCTTATAATAAGATCAGCTGGAAGAATGTACTTTGTATACACACATACAAACATGGCTTAATAAATAGGATTCACTGACTTGCGATCTGGTGATTAAATTTTATTCCCTTAACCATATTACAATCATTCCTAAACTACACTAAATTGAGCCTAGTGTAAAGGAATATCTCCCTACTACATCTCCCATCTTTACCCAGAATGCAATGATTTTAGTTACTTTTTCCCCGGTGATATTATCCTTAAAGTGTTGACTGTGCACTAATAACATAATTAGCATCTGGGAATGTGCACAAATTACCATACTTTTGACTTCACCTCAAAGGATCCTTTCTATTTATTGAGTGGGAGACATAGAGAGATGTGACCCAACACTCTGTGTTTTACCAAGTATTCAAGTGTTTCTAATAATCTAGAATCACTAGCTATATATTTGTTGAACAGGTGTTTGTAAGGAGACATATAGTTTAATTTGGAGCTAAGTTTCCCTCAAAAGTCAGAAAAGAATGGTTACAATGGTTAAAATTCATGGTTTATTATTAGTTTTCTTGGTAATTCTAACTGGAGTGAGATAAATCTCAGTGTTTTGATTTTCAATTCCTCCTGGCCAGAGATGTTAAGCATTTCTTATGAAGTTTCTTTTTAAGTCATCAGCCCAATTCTTAATTGGGCTGTTGTTTCTTTGAGGGTTGATTTTTGAAGTGCTTAATTTTTTTAGCTCTAAGTATATTTTTTTTGTATCAGAAATTTGTCTGATATGTAGCTGGTGAAATTTGCTCCCATTTTGTGGATTTTACTATTTAGCTGGTTAGCTATGTCCTTTGCCATGCACAAACTTTTAAGTTTGATGCAACCTCATTTATCTAGTCTTTTTGATTTTCTGGAATTCTGGATGTTTACTTAGAAAATTCCAACCTGTGCCTAGGAGCCCCAGTGGTTCACCTACCCCATTCTGCAATATTTTCATGGTTTCTGGGTTTACATTGTGGTCTTTGACTCATTTTGAGTGGATTGTCATGAAAGTTGATATACAAAGATCTAGTTTCAGTTTTCTACACATGTATAACCAATTTTTCCAGCATCATTTGTTGCATAGGCTGTATTTCTTTTCTCCCGTGTTTTTGGGTCTCTTTTCAAATATTAAGTTGCTATAGGTCTGTGGTTTTGTTTCTGGGTGTTCTATTCAATTCTGTTAGTGCTTGGCCTTCTTTGTGCCAGTACAAAGCTGTTTTTATTTTTATGGCTTTACTATGAGTTTGAGATTTGGTATTGATATTCCTCCCATTATGTATTATTTTCACTAATAAACCCTCAAAGAAACATAATCTCATTAATAAACAGGCTAAAGACTGAAAAAGAAATTTCTCAGCTGAATGAGTAAGGATACCCAATAGACATATGAAGAAATGTTCAATGTCTTTGCCCCCCCAATATATATATATATATATATATATTGACATTTCACTTCACCCCTATTAGAATGGCCAGAATCAAGTGAATTAATAATAATAGATGTTGGCAGGGATGTGACCAGAAGGGAACACTATTACACTAATGGTAGGAATGTAAACTTTTTCAACCACTTTGGAAAGCACTATGGAGGTTTCTCAAAACTAAACATAGAGCTTTCCTATGATATAGCAATTCCACTGCTGGGTATTTTTCCAATAGACCACAAACAAGGTCATATTAAAGCTTCCAAAACAATCATGTTTATTGCAAAGATATGTAATCAAATCAGTTCCCCTCAATGAATGAATGAATTAAGAAAATGTGGCATATACACAATGGGTTTCTACACTTCCATTAGAAAGGATGATATTGCCCTATTTTTTTTTAGCTTTGTAAGAAGTTTTTATTTTTCATTATTATACAACATTTAAAGATAATAAAACTGTCTTAAGATCTGAAGTTTGAAAACCTATGGCAAGTTGTAAAAAGTGCATTTTAAATATACATTCATCCTGAACGTTGGTCTTCATTATTTCCCACTCCCACTCTCCTAAAATAAGATGTGAATATAGAATGGTGGCTCTCTACAGGGAAACTTTGCCCCCAACCCCCACCCCACGTGGGCGAGGGTGAGGGGGGGCATTTCACACCTTGTGTAATTTTGGTTGTCATGGCAGAAGGGGTGCTAAATGGTACTTAAGAGTGTAGCCCTCAGTGATGCTCTTCAACGTTCTTTTTTATTTTTTATTTTATTTTTCAAATTTTTATTATCAAACTGATGTACAGAAAGGTTACAGTTTCATACCTTAGGCACTGGATACATTTCTTCTTCAATGCACAGGGTGCGCACTACACAACCAACTATCCAAACAGAGAGACTGACAAGGGGTTTTTAACTCTAGCAGAGGCCTCTTTTGTGAGTAGCCTGTTTTCCACTGTAATTCTGAAACAGACTTTGCCAATTGACACATACTATTGAGAGCTGTTTTTTTTTTTTTTTTTTTTTTTTTTTTTTTTTTTTTTGCCAGTCCTGGGCCTGAGACTCAGGGCCTGAGTACTGTCCTGACTTCTCTTTGCTCAAGGCTAGCACTCTGCCACTTGAGCCACAGCGCCACTTCTGGCCGTTTTCTATGTATGTGGTGCTGGGGAATTGAACCCAGGGCTCCATGTATACCAGCTCCACTACTGAAAGGATTTAAGTTAACAGGATCATTACCAAAACTAACAGCTGGCCTCAGGTAGAAAAATGAACAGATATTGCCCCATTTTTAAGGAAATTGAAAGACTTGGAAAAAATTATATTAAGTGAAGTAAGTCAGACCCAAAGAAACATGGGTTGCATGGTTTTCTTCATTTGTGGTAACTAGAATGTGTCTAAAAAAAAAATTACACTGTGACATGATAAATTATACAGGACTCTAAATATTCATACAATGAGATCAAAGGAGGCTATTTTTAGGAGAGGATCACTAATATTCAATAGATATTTGCATATGGTCATATAAAATGATGCTTATCAAAATGATCTCCAACAAATGGAACCAAGAGGTGTTTTATTGTACTGTTTTCAGTTCATTTCTTTCTTTCCTTTTTTTTTTTTTAGGTTTATTCCCTTTTGTCAATTTTTTTTTTATTTCTGCACTCTTTGACTTGTATATAAATTCACCTGATTTGGGGAAAGGAAGGGGAAACAGTAACAGTGGGACAAAGGGTGAACAAATGCAGCAGTGATACTAGATGCTATGTTAAAAATGAACTACATAACTTGTGAGGGAGGAGAGTTAAACAAGGGAAGAAGTGACACTGTTCCATAAGGTAAGTGCTCATTACTTCAGTTATGTTAAAAGTAAAAAAGACCAAGTCAAAGTCCAACAAAACTGGTACAGGAAATGGATATTTGGAAGAGTAATGTAAGGCCAAGAAGAGAGGGGTATAAGAATGAAGAGGGAAACTGAGGGAGGGGTGACGCTGTTCAAGAAGAAATGTACCCATTATCTGACCTATGTAACTGTAACCCCTCTGTACATCACCTTTACAATAAAATTTTTTAAAATGGATGAAGGAGGAAGAGGAGATAATGCAGGCAAGAATTCATTGTATATACCCAAAATTGAGAAATTTAAGGAAATAGAGGGGTCAAACAGGGTGGCGGGGGGTGGAGATGTTAAAATGATGACACCACACAAGATTCATTGTAAGATAAACTGTTTTGTTAAATTGCAAGAAAAAAAATTGATGCATAACCTAAAATAAAGATAAGTAAGGGAAAGGGTAGATTATGATGGGTGGGTGAGAATGTTGAAAGGGGTGACATTGATCAAATTGCAATGCATTCATAAACTGCTTAGCAAGTCTTTGGGTAACTACTTAAGACAAAAAAGTGTTCCAAAATATACAGAATTCATGTGCTCATCACAGACCAAGAACTCAGAGATATGCCACACCCTTCCCCCCCAAACTTAAAGTGTCCAGGAGGCAATCAAGAGAGAGTAGAAAATGTTAGAGAGAGGATGAAGTGACATAAAGAGATTTGTGTGGGATTATGGATTAAGATTAGAAGACAGAAAGAAAAGCAGAAGGTGGAGGAAGAAGAGAACAAAAAGGGGAAGGACAAGGGAAAGACAGGGGAGAGGGGAGTGGAGAAGGAGCAAGATGCATTTCAGTTTTAATTTTGAACTATAACTTCTAATAATAGTGACTCCAAATGGTATCTAAACAAATAACGTTTGGATACATGATATTTTTCTTTGGATAGTTCAGTTTTTCTGCTGAACATTTTCTTATCCATGTGTAGATATGAACTACTTCATTTGCAACCTAAGAAAAATAGTTTCAGAATGCATTGTTCTCAAAGCTCTATTTATAAACCATATCTTCAGTAAGTCACCTAGCTTTTTAAAGCAGTCAGATTCTCTTGTTGTAACACAGCTGGGAATACCAGATATCTGTGGCAGAATTGCTGGAGGGGGCTGCTACAGTAAATTTGGACCCTGGACTCAGTGGCTTTAAAAGTCTTTCTGATAATAAAGCCATTTCATCTTATGACAAACTTTGGCTTTGAAAAGATTATTATGCTCATTTCAAAAGGTTATAGTTATAGAAAGTTGGGAAATAAAGCAGTCCCAACAATAAAATTGGAAACCATTTTAGGATTAAATCTTCCACTGCAAGCAAAGTTCTTGTTTATTAACTTTAACTTTAAGAAACATATATAAGGTCTGTTTTTGAAGAGTCTATGACTTAGAATCCACTTAATCAAATTATACTGCCTAAATATCCTGTCCTATCCTCTGTGGTACTACTTACTTCATCCTCTAAACTGTAACAAGTGAGGGGTTTCCATGTATTAGGGAGTTAGTCTATGATACCAGTGACTTCCATTTGTATGGGAAATTAGGGCATACATTCTAAGGGTAGCCTCATTTTCTGTCTTGATTTCATTAGAGAACGGGTAGAGAAAAGAATAGGGTGTGCTCAAGTGTTATCATTGCTAAGCAATCTAATTCTACACATAGATAGTGCCCATTTTCCCCCAGTTTTCTCTTCATCCATGTACTTGTATCTTGGTGTTTTTCTCAAGTCAAGCTTCCAAGCTGTGGACAAGTTTAAGACATTTTTTTTTTTTTTAGTAATGACACTTGCAGCCTGGAGCTTTAATTAGAACCCAAGTTCATGCTATAATGCCAAAGCTTTAAGCTTCTCTGGCCTTGAAATGACTTGTTAAATCCCTGGGAAGAAGCTAAGAACAAAGCAAACTGAAAATGAATTACATTCTTTTGCTGTTGGTAAAACTCAGTTCTACTTGTAGGGTGACCTTGAAGATGTTTCTTTTAGGAAGAATTATAGGATAAGAGGATAGTGGTCTGAGAGCTGAAGAAAACTGAGAATTTGCTTAGTCTTGTTTCTGATCACTGAAGCTTTTTGACATTCATTTTCTCACTGGTAGAATGAGAAAATTTGCATCATAATATTGGTGTGTGATTGGATGCTGTGCATCCAGTGCTTGACTCATGTGCATCACCAAATAAATTTTACCTGTGAATACAAGCATCATTAAATAGTCATAGTCAAACCTTTCAGTCAAACTCAAACTTGGAATCTTCCACATTGTGAAGGAGATGAGATGCATCCCATTTCAGCTTTTCTCAAAAACTTCTCAGAACAGCTTCTTAGACAGGTAAGAGTGGTGTCAATGTAGAGTAAAAACTTAAGAATTAAGAGCTTTCTTTCTTCAGTATAAACTATAGCTACTCTTAGTTTAGGGTTTTAAAATATAAAATAGGGTTTTAAAATACAGGGTTGGAATATCAATTTGGAAGAAATAATTATGTTGATTTAAAAAATGAAAAAACTTCAGGTCACATATTCCCAATGTGTTTTTGAGCTCTGAAGTTACTTGGTTTTTAATGTACATATTAATTCACTTGTACAAATATGTTTTCTGCTCTTTCTTTCATTCTTTTCCTTCGTTCCTTCCTTCCTTCGTTCGTTCCTTCCTTCCTTCCTTCCTCCTTCTTTCTTTCTTTCTTTCTTTCTTTCTTTCTTTCTTTCTTTCTTTCTTTCTTTCTTGTGTTCATTCATTATTCCTTCCTTCTTACTTTCCTTCCTCCCGCACTCCCTACTTCCCTCCTCCCTCCCTCCTTCCCTCTCTCTCTCTTTCTTCACGTCTCTTTTTTCTTTCTTTTCCTCCCTCCCTTCCTCCCTCCCTCCCTCCCTCCCTTCCACCCTCCCTTTCTTCCTCCCTTCCTTGAAGTCTATCCTTCCTCACAGGAAAAAATCATACATTCTCTTCCAAAAATATACATGCAAGTGAAAACCATAGCTTATTATGCAATTATATTTTATAGCAATATCAGAGCTTTCATTTAATCTTTTTGTTTCTTCTTTTATGTTCTAAAGGTAAGGATATTAAGACTTATTTTGTCTAGTAAGGGGCAAACTGACACAACCTAATATACATGGTCAAAGTAAAGTCAGAGTAGAGAGGGGATTAAAATAAGTAACAAAGATTATTTCTCATGAAAGAACAACTTTGTAAATTATGGAATAAATTCCCTCTACCTCCTTTCTCGATCTTCAGCCTACTCCTTTTCCTCTTCCCCTTCCTCTTCTCTTCCTAATACTTTTCTTTTCCTCTTCTGTGGGACATGCCAGGGCATGTTACATCAGAAAGAGGCAACTAGCTGGCCCTGCCTGTTTCCCAGCCCCAGGGTCACATGTGGCTATTATTCCAGAACCCAGAAAGGCAGTTCTAGCTGGCCCCGCTTCCCAGCCTTGGGACGACATATGGCCAAGATGGCACCTGATGGTGAACCCGGAGGCAGTCCTGTGGGATGTGACATAAAATTAGGTTGCCTCTTAGGATTGGTCCCTCCGCCCTCCACCCTTGACGAACAGCTCATGCCTCCCCTCACGGTCCCTAGAAAGGTGCACGTACACCCCTTCCCTTCCTTCCGATCTTTGACCTGATTGGCTCCTGTGCCTTATTTAATAGAAGGATCTACCTCAATAAATGAGACTTTGCACTGGACTTAGCTCTCAGATGTGTCTGTTTGTCCTTTGGTGAGGGAAGGCTGGGTGCGGGCAGTCCATCAACCATTTCCTTTCTTGGCTTGCCCAATTGGGGCATGTTTCCCCATCTCTCCCTCAGGTAAGGAGAGCACAGGAGGCTAGAGACCCCGACACCCTTCTTTCCCTTTCTCTTTTCCTTTGTATTTCTTGTTTCCCTTGTCCATACTTTCCTTCTCTTCCTCCTCCTTAAGACTCTTCCTCCAGCTGTTTTTTCTGCTCCTCCTGCTCTTCCATATTCAGCATTTTATTTTTTTTATTTTTATTATTATTGTACAGTTAATATAGAAAGAGGTTACAATTACATGAATCAGGTAATGAGTACAATTCTTTTTGAACCATGACTCCTCTTGTCTTGCTCTCTCTCAGTGTTTCTCTCCTAGGCCCATCTACAGGATGTATACTTCATTTTCCACATACTGTCTAGTGAGTACTCCTGTTATATTTGTTCACCTTTCTTCCATCTTTTCTGTTCCTTCCCCTTCCCCTCTCAAAAAAGGAAGCCCACAGAGTGAAACACAACAGTTCCTTAAACCTGCTAACTTTCAAATGATATTGTGCATAATTCCTGTCACCACCCTGTTTTCCACAACAGTGCCTGAGGCTTGTCAGCCAAGCAAGTAGTCCTTGGCAAGAAAGTGCTACCAAGCAATACTTGTCCACTTGTTGATGGTAACAGCTGCACAGGCCTTCTGCTGGCACCTGGAAAGTTGACCCATCTGTGAAGAACTCATAATCCAAGTCTAAAAATACTCATGTGTTAGTCCTAGCAAATTGATACTCTCAGAGTCATGCATTGGGTAAAAAACCTTGACTAACTGATGATAGGTAAAGGAAACTAATGGGCTTATTTATGAACATGTCATTGTGCCAAAAGGAAATTTTATTTTTGCCTGCACCTGTTTTCCTCCAGGGACTGTATTCAGTCCTTCTTAACACACTATTACAATGATTATCTACATCAGTTTCTCTGTTTTTTCATAGGAAAAAAACTGATCCTACAGAAATGTCCATGCATACTAGAGTCTCCAATGGAAGAATGAAAGCAAAAGGTACAGTTGCACTGGAAGCAAGTCAATATGACAAAAATAAACCCTCATGAATTAAATAAGACCCAAAGTATATTTATTTACCAATAGGAGAAACAGAGTAAATTAGAACACTGGGAGCTCTAAACACTAAGGTGGAGAAAATTGGAGGCCTTGCAGTATAGGAAATACCTTTCAAATCACAAGCTTTACAGCTGGATTGGTTATGAAATGAACACCAAATCCCACTTATGAAGGATGAGATCCTCTGGACCATCTTTTACAAAAGGCAAAAAGCAGCCTCAAGATGCTACTTGCTTATGTGGCTGCATCTCCCCAAATGAACATCAGCCTACAACACAGATACATTCAAAGAAAGCACTCCCTTTAGAGATGAGTCTCATCCTCATAGGTGCCTAGAAATCTTTATGGATCATCTTTTTGATCACTACTTTCCAATTCAATGCTGGAATAGAACATTTTCTAGCTGGAGAGAGAAAAAAACAAATGGGAATTTAATCATGCTGAAGTAGTGCAGGGCAAGAAATAATTTGATAGCAGATGAGTGCCTGGAGGGAAGTGCTCTGCGCTAGGGTGAGCCCATCATGCTTTGGCTACTCCAGTTCCTTCAGAATTGCTTTGGCGATTAAATGCAGAGAAGTTTGAATTATCCTGAAGTTTAGGGCCCTACTGTGCACTGAGAAGAGAAGGCAACCCTTGCTAGTCTCCACTTACTGGTCTTCAACAGACAGCATTTATAACAGCAGAATTCACTTAGACTGGGTGAAATCCAGAAGCTGAATCCAAGTCCAGGAAAATGTCAAAGGCCAAGTTGATTTGGGTTTTCCTTACACCAACCATACATATGTAGTCTCTTTTCTGGTCTACTTTCAGATATCTGTGTTAAAAAACAACCAGTTATTCCACTGCAAATGCTTTAAAATTATTCATTTGGTTACATGAATAAATGGGAAAATGTCAAAAGTCTGGTCTGAAATTCCGGTTTTCTTTAACACAACCTGTAGAGGGCAATCATGAAACTTTCCGCTGTTTCACAAGCATTTCTTCATCAATGCCTAAATTCTTGCTAATGCTTTCTTGCAGTCAGATTGATTTTGTGAAATCTCTGTACAAAAAAAAATGTTCCAGGCTAACCATAGAAAGCTATCAACTAATTTTCTTATGTGGAGTAAAAAGAAGATGCACTCATATATAATTATGTCTTTCTTTTCCTCTATACCCTACTTATCTATTTTTATGGTGATGTATTTTCTTATCTTTGGTATAATATATGGTCATTAGTCTGTGTACTTAACTCCTCTCTTTTCTGCTGAAAGAACTACTCACTAAGACTCAGTATTGAGAAACACATACATCAGTGAGCCATAGAGTATTATAATATAACTCAGGCTTAATACCTTTATTATTATTATTTTTGCCAGTCCTGGGCCTTCAACTCAGAGCCTGAGCACTGTCCCTGGCTTCCTTTTGCACAAGGCTAGCACTCTGCCACTTGAGCCACAGCACCACTTCTGGCCATTTTCAATATACATGGTGCTGAGGAATCAAACCCAGGGCTTCATGTATACAAGGCAAACACTCTTGCCCCTAAGCCATATTACTAGCCTGCTTACTACTTTTAAACAAGCTTTTAAGATCTTTGACACCTGCAACTAAAAAAATGTTTGGGGAATTTTAAGGTTCTAGTTACAAGTAACTTTCTGAATTATTTTGATTGCCAAAGTGAACAGTCCCTCTATTATAGGTCATGCAGTGATGTTCACAAGTGTGAGCTTCTTTGATTATCCAGGACAGAGTCCATTATGGAAAACTAGTCCATTGAAAAACTAGTGAATGTCGCACAGAATAGTAGGAAATGGTGATATGGTTCCTTATATTTACTGGGTACCAGCTGTGTGTTAGCAGCCTTAATATTTTACTTCTATTAACCACTTAGTGTTCACATGTTCAAATCCAATGAATGCTATGTTCAGATGCAGAGACCAATGCTGAAAAATTACTTGGAAGTGGAAGTCGAATGAAGCCAATGGTTATATTCACATCTTTGAATTATACTGTACACATCTACTCTACACATGCTACCACGGCTCCAAAAGCACATCAGATCTGGGTGATAACTGAAGCCTCTGGGTGTCTCCTAACTCCTCAATCCTTCTGTCTCCTCACCTTCCATCTCTCCCCCACCATGCTCTTCTTTTTCTCTTTCCTGTTGCATTTCATGATTCTAACAAGTCCTCCCCACTCTGACTGATCTAACATATAGAATAAAATACGGAATGTAGATTAAGATCCTTTCACAAAAACGTAGTCAGTAAGCATGCAAGAATGGAATGTTCACAGGTCTCTAAATTTTACAAATGAAATATTCATCAAATGCTCACACATGTATATGGTTTTGGTATCCCTCTGTTAGCATCCTGTAGCATTTATGAATGGCTCTTTTAATACATCCTGCACCATTATAACTGTTCATATTATTAGAAAATAATCTAGATTCACAGAAACAAATAAGTCATGGACAAGAACTGCCTTACACAGGAAGTGTTAAGATGGGACACCTTTAGGATTCTAAGATACATTATTTCTCTGTCTCTATTTCATTCTCTCTCTCTCTTTCTTTTTCTCTCTCTGTCTGTCTTTCTCTCTCTCCTCCCTCTTTCTGTTTATTTGTTTTTGTTTTTGTTTTTGCCAGTCCTGGGCCTTGGACTCAGAGTACTCTCTCAGGTTTCGTTTTTTGCTCAAAGCTAGCCCTCTACCATTGAGCCATAGCACCACTTCTGTCTTTTATTTTTTTATTTTTTATTTTTTTCAAATTTTTATTATCAAACTGATGTACAGAGAGGTTACAGTTTCATACGTTAGGCATTGGATACATTTCTTGTACTGTTTGTTACCTTGTCACTCATACACCCCTCCCCCCTCCCCCTTACCCTTTTCCCCACTGAGGTGTTCAGTTCACTTACACCAAACAGTTTTGCAAGTATTGCTATTGTTGATAAATCATAATTATACACATTCATGTTTTACAAGAAGTGTTTTAATATAGGTCCAAAAGTATGACATAGCTAGATGAAATTTTTTATTCATTATTTTGCTTACCTATCATTTTTGTGAGGCATTTATAATTTATTTTCTTTGTTATTTTGAAATATATAATGCATTGTTATTGATTATAGTCACTCTGCTGTGGGATGGAATACATTTTAAAACCTATTCCCTTGTTTTTCTGACAAGGGAGATTTTGTATACTTCAAAAAGCAGATCCTCTTTCTCTTCTTCCTCCCTCTGCTCAGATTGTGGTAATTGTCCTTTTCTAATTTCTTTATTCAACTCTACATATAAGAGAACCCATGTGCTATTAGTCATTTGGTGAGAGGCTAGTGCACTTAGTGTGTCATCCACCAGATTCAACTATCTTTTTTATCTTCCAGATTCATCCATCTTTTTAAGACTGAATAATATTCCACTGTGTATATGTGCCACATTTTCTTCATACCTTTATCTATTAATGGAGATTTATTGTTTTCTATTGTAAATAATGATCATGTGAACATGCAAGTGAAAATATCCATTTAACATATTATGTTCAATTTTGCAAATGCTCCATTTGATGGAAATAATGAGTTGTATTTAATGAGTTGTTTTAATTTTTATCATTTTAAAGAGCATCTTGCTGGGAACTGGTAGATCATGCCTCTAATCCTATCTACTCAGCAGGCTGAAACTTGAAGATCTGGGTTCAAAGCCAACCTGGGCAGGAAAGTCTGCAAGAAGATTATCTCCAATTTACCATCAAAAAAAGCAGGAGGGGTAGAATGCTAGCCTAGAGTGAAAAAGCACAAGGCAATGTCCAGGCCCTGAGTTCAAGCTACAGGATGGTACAAAAATAATAAATAAATAAATAAAGAGCATTCATACTGTTTTCCAAAATGGCTACACTAATCCACCTTCCCAGTGGCAATGTATAAGAATTATTATTTTCTCCTCATCTTCTTCTACACTTGTTGTCTTCCATCTTTGAGATTAAGAACAATCTTGATGAGTTGACGCTCATTGTTACTTCCTTTTGAAATTTCCTGATGATTAGTGATTCTAGGCATTTTTTTCATGAAGCTATTGGAAAGGTGTATTGCTTTTGTTTTATTTTTACAAAATGACAGCTCAGGTTCTTTGCCCATTTTTAAGTCATTTATTGGATCTCATTAGCTTCAAATGTCAATCCTTCACTAGATATACAGTTGATATGTTCCCATATTCCTTGGATTTTTCTCTTCACTTTGTTGCTTCTTTTTAACTTTAAAGCCATCCCATTTATCTACTTTTGCTTCTGTTACTTATACATTGACAATCACATTTAAAAAGTAATTTCCACCAACACTGTAGTGGATCTCTCCCCTTATGCATTCTTTTATTGTTTCATATATTATCCTTTATTGTTTTATATATTATATTTAGGCCTTTAGTCCACTTTGAATTGATTCTTATGTGTTATAATATGACTCTAATTTCCTTCTTTTGTATGTGGATAACCAGTTTTCATAACACCAACTACTTAGGAAACCCTCTATGCTTCATGGTGTGCTTTTGCCACATTTATTAAAAGGAAATTGGTTATAATGTGTGGGTTTCTTTCTAAGCCACATCAGTTTCCACTAACTAATTGCTTTATAATTTGTTTTAAAAATCAGAGCCTCATGCTCAGATATCATTGTACTCAGAATATTTTGGGTATTCATAATATTTTGTTGTTTTCCATAAATTTAAGGATTATATCTTAATTTCTGTGAAAAAGTGACATTTATTTCACTTTATAATCAAGAGATCAGGATCTTCCATCAGGAATTTTCAAGAAAAGCAAATGAAAATTTAGGTTTAGGTATACTTCTCTTCAACTCTGGACTTTATATACATTACTTAACTGCTTCAATCTCTGCTCAGGTTTTAAAAGGAAAATCCTTACTCATAGGATTGCTATACTGGACAAACTTAAGAAAACAATAAAGAAATTGTTTTTAAAGTATTTGGTATAAATTTAGAATTTAATCTTCATAACAATTACAATTCAATTTGATCTGGGATTATTTGATCATTACATTTATCTTGGGAAAAATGATCCCCTAAAGAACACAGAGTTCAATGGAGAACTCTAGGATATTTGAACAGAAAAACAATGTTAAGAATTACCTGGAATCTTGGTAATTAGAAGAAAGTGAAATACATGTAACTCACTTTTCTTTCTGCATTTGGTATCTTTTCTCTGTCTCTTATGTGGTCTCATTGCTTCTCTTTCCTTCCCTTACTCTTTCCCTTTCTCTATTTCTGTCTCACTGTCTCTGTATTTGTGTGTGTCTCTCTCTGTCTCTGTGTCCCCTCAACCTTGTTCTGACAGTCTCTGCCATTTCAGTATTTAACACAAATTTTCTATCCTACCCAAGACTACATTACCTCTATTTCAAGCAGACACAATCAATTAAACAAATGCCTCTTTCTGAACTTCACATTCTCAGAAGAGAAAATCCATTTGGCCCTGATTGAACCAGGTATTTTCCAGAGCCAATGAGCCATAGCTTCAAGATAAGGGCAATGTAAGTTTTGTTCATGTGGCCTCTGGAAATAGCCTCTCTGAGAAGATATGAATGGGCTAGTTAAATGAAAGGACAGGATGGCTTCATTACTATTATCATCATAACCACAGGCAAAGAAGACAGAACTATAGTGTTCTGATTCAGACATGACATGCTATGCTGTCCACTTGACCCAGCATACTCCTTCTGGTCACACTAAATCTTGTGAGGACAAGAGCCAATCTGTACAAAGACTTGTAGTGAAATATTTATAATAATATAGCTCATAAAGCCAACAATTATAACAATTTCTAGCCCATCAGGTGTATATGTTATCAAATGATGCTATATTTATACATAGAACTCTAGCAAGCAACATTAAGGCAAAAATATTATATACAACATCACAAATTAAACTTAAAAACTTAGCTAAGATGGAAGAAATCTAGAACAAAAAGTTACATTTGTGTTGCTCCATTTATAATAGAAATCCATTCTGTCCACAACAGAATGTGGAGACTGTAAAAAGAAATCTAAAACTATTTTAGGGTGCTGAAATTATTTTATATCTTCATTGTGATTGTTACCTGATTATATACAATTACTACATTCATTGAACTTGTGATATCCATTAAAGGGATGAATTTTACAATATACTAATTATACTTCAAAATGCTGAACAAGCTTATTTAGAAGGCAGGAAGGAAGAAATAAAGGTGGAAGGAAAGAGGAAGGAAAAGAAGAAGGATGGAGAGAAATAAAGAGAGATGGAAGAAAAAAGTTTGTCTCCAAATTTTTTTTTCAAATTTTTATTATCAAACTGATGTACAGAGAGATTACAGTTTCATACGTTAGGCATTGGATACATTTCTTGTACTGTTGTATATGCACATTTTCTAGGTGAGTTACTGTTTTATCAGTTACTATGTTTGTGAATATATTATGAATACTAATTAAACTGTATTGAGTAATTACCATGTTGAAAGAAATATGCTAAGTATCTGCTTCATATGCATTACTGAATTTAAATTTTGCAACAGCTTTTTTTTTTTTGCCGATCCTGGGCCTTGGACTCAGGCCCTGAGCACTGTCCCTGGCTTCTTTTTGCTCAAGGTTAGCACTCTGCCACTTGAGCCACAGTGCCACTTCTGGCCATTTTCTGTATACGTGGTGCTGGGGAATCGAACCTAGGGCTTCATGAATGGGAGGCAAGCACTCTTGCCACTAGGCCATATCCCCATCCCCTTGCAACAGCTTTTAAGGAGGGTTTTATTTTCTCCATTTTAGACATTAAGTAGTTATTCAGAGTAATGGTTTCTTGTCAAAACTACCCAGCTATTCAGTGGAAAACCTAGAATTTAGAATTTGATTCTCAATTTTCTATCCCTAACAGTAACCTTTGGAGAATAAAGTCAATATTAAAATTAGATACTTATTCATGCCATGATCATCATATTGGTCAAGAGAAAGGAGAATTCACTAGAACACAATGAAACTGAATTTAAAGTCAGTGTTCATATTTTAGAAGTATAAATATTTGTATGCTATTAAAACAAACCTAAAGCCAGACACTTGTGGCCTCTTCTATAACCCTTGCTACTCAAGAGTTGTAGATTTAAGGATCATGGTGTAAAGCTATACTGGAGACAAATCCTCAACATGATTATGTCCAATTAACCAGTACTAGGGTTACAGCTCAAGTGGTAGAGCTCAAGCTATAAGGGAAAAAAATCCAAGTGAGATTGTGAGACCCCCGAATTGCAGAAGCACATATACAAAAGCAAATAAATAAATAAATAGTCTTCTATTATGTAGATTATATAGCATATATAACACACAATAGGTGCCTTTTTTATTTGGATGCTTACATGAGAAAAAAACAAACATCATCTTAGAAAAGTATTCAGTTAAAGCAATAGTTTAGATTCATCCACAGTAGATCAACTCTTAAGCCACTGAAGAATGGTTAACTCTGACCTAAATTGAAGGCCATTTATAGGTCATATACATGTCATTTAAAACAAACCTTTGTTGTGTCACTGGGAATGAAGATATAAGCACTTTACTGTCTGAGTGAAATATAAAACATTAATCAGGGCCCTAATTTGTAGAATCAGAGTAGCATGAGGCTAAGAAATCATTTTGTGATACCTTGCTATATGACTGCATGGAAAACAAAATGAATGAAACAAGCAGAGGGCAATAATAAAGCATGTGGTTTTTAAATCAATCCGACACATCAGTTAGAAATGGAAAAAATAAGTGTGAGAAGAGGTGGCAAAGAAGATCATTAAGCAAGGTTGCAGGTGGCAGAGTATATAGCCAAAGACAACATAGAATGTCTCTGGTGATTGTATCGTAGCTATGTTACTCATACAAGCCTCATTTCTGTGCCTTACTTTCCTCATTTTGGAAATACAAATGTGACACTACATTGAAAGTCTTGAAGGAGTTTAGGATATACCCCTCAAAACTGGTGAGATGAAGTATTTATGATTTTCAGCTCAAGCCTACTGAAAAACAGCAGGATGCAGAAATATCTCCATGGTCACACCTTTCCACCTAAAACCAGGACACATAATTTTCCATGAAAAAGGTGTCTCCCTATACCAAGAAAGAAACAGAATACTTTTCACCACAAACTGGGAACTGAAAAAGGAACCCTTCACTTCCACTAATTTTTCCATCTACTCTTGGTCATCTTCCCAGAATTCACTGTTTCTGCAACAGAAATTCTTTATTCAATCTTTTTATCTAGATTTATTATATGTTTGTCTAATAGGTACAGGTGATGTCTGTTCTGTTTGAGTCTTCATTTTCCTGGAAGAATTTGTGTATCCACATAAACTTTTTATAAAACTTTTATGCTTCTTTTATAAAACTTTTGTGCTTACCATGGCTTGTGTCTATTCATGTGCCCTCTGAAAGGATAGAGAACTTTATTTTTCTTCTCCTACTGCAGGTTGATATACAAATTAAGCAACATAAGCCAGATGCCAATGGCTTATGCGTGTAATTCAAGCTATTCAGGAGACTGAGATCTGCAGATGGTAATTTGAAACCAGCCTGTGTAGAAAAATCAAAGATACTTTTACCTCAATCAACCATCCAAAAGAGAGAAATGTGAGTATGGCTCAATTGGTACAGCATCATTCATAAGCAAAACAGCTAAGAAGGGTATGAGGACCTGAGTTCAAGGTCCAATGCTGGCACACATACATATGTACACCCCCCCCCCCGAGAGACAGAGAGAGAGAGAGAGAGAGAGAGAGAGAGAGAGAGAGAGAGAGAGAGAGAGAGAGAGAGATAGAAAACATCAAGTAGCATAAAATACAACATTTGGAACAATAGCAGGTAAATTGTCACATCTAAATGAAGGTTTTTCTCTTCTGTAATAATGCAGATGAAAATCAATGCCAAATTTAAAGCTCATCATGACTTTGAGTGCTCTCTTGGGAGGCTGAAGGAATGCAAGCAGACTAGGAGAGATAGTGAGTAGCTCCTGTTTGGAGAAAAGAGCACTTCTTCTCCTGGAAATGGGCAGGAATTAAAGAAATATCAAGTGGTGCAGAACTGACAATGTCTGTGAAATTCAGAAAGACAAGTGTGGTTTACATTCTAGAGCTACTTTGAAAAGTGGTTAAGTTCTTCAATAAGTAATTGCCCCCCACCAAACAAAGTTGTGTTTAAAGGAAATTCATCTCATAGAAACATGCAAGATGAGTTGTTAATAGGAAGTGACAAAGTAATGAATAACAAATAGAAGGCTGTGGAAGGATCCTGAGTATTTTAAACAATATCCTAAACTTTACTTTCAAATGAAAACCTGGGACATCCCAGCAAACAAACAAAAAAGCAAGCAAAGAAAAAGACCCACAGCAGTCCTAAGTTTTAGGAAAGCAGTAACTACATATCCCTATGGTGAAGAGGGAGTATGCCTGCTTTTTCTAACAAATAATGAGGGAGATAGATTATTCACATTACAACTCTTGGTTAAAACATCTTTTCCAACAGTCAAGGCAAACTTTTCACTGCTTGTCATTCTTTACTTCCTCATAGGCACTCTAAAATATACAGAGGATATTCTACAGTTCCACAAAGCTATATAAAAGTGGCAACTGATGAATAATCTTATGAAAAATAAAAGCTTTTTTCCTAGTGTTTTATATTTCATGGACAAAAGTCATATAAAATTCAGCATAAAGGAAAAAAAGTGACATACTATTACAGTCAATCTTGCCAAACTTTACAATCACCTGAAGCAATTCTATCAAAGGACATGGTTCTGTGGGTAGATTCACATTACATTCTCCCTGCATCCATCCCACAAACTACAATAAAATAGTTCTGTAGTGTTTGGGACATCCAGACCCTTCTTCTACTTTAAATACCATCTTTATTTTCTTCAAACCCAGATCATTTATCTTGTACCAAGCAGTTTATTTTCTGCAAAGCAAGTATCTCCAAGTTATCATTGATGTATCAAGATCAAGCCAGGTGAGACTTTCATTCCTCTAACAGAATCCAAATGAATTATTATAATCAGTCAGAGCTCCAAACTAAACATCCAAATTATATTAATTAGATAATAAAGAGCAAAAGAAAGCATTGTTTTGCAGTCATTTTAAGGACAAACACCTCCTAATGTTGAACCATTGTCACAAATACTCAGCATGATCCCCAAAGAAATATCAACAGACTTGTTGACTGTATATACAATTCTCTTAATTTGTTGAGAGATACAATAGACTTGGAACATCTGTGAGCCCATAGCACATTATTGGTGATTGTCCAGATATATTGCAGAGGATGGAGGCTCCCGGCAGCAAGAACAGAATTGCTGAACAATTTTGATTCATCTAGAAAGGTCTCCCCAATCTATCTCCACAGCTTTATTCTGGCCTCTTATATTTCATAGGCAAAATACATACACACATGCTGATATACACACTTGCTGACACAGGTTTTCTTGTTTTCTTCTCCCTATTTAAAGCTCCACTCTGTGCTCAGGTCCCTGTCTCTTTCAAAGATTAGTAAAATCCTTCTCTTCTTTCTCTTTCCTTCACTAAAGTAGAATGCACATTTCTGTCTGATCTCAGTTTGGAAAGAATTCACACATTCAACATTTTCAAAATTTCAAGCTGACTCATGAATCTCAGGATTTAGCTATCATAAAGACATCTGAATTCCAACAGAGCCCCCATTAGCCCAGCGACTCTCCACTTGGTATAGTGTGTAAGGAAAGTATTTTTCTTGGTTTGTGTTCCTGCCTTCCTTTATGATATACCCACAAGAGCAAATGAGGTGACACTTAGATGACACACTAATTTTGAAAGGAAACCTCAAAATATGTTATGTAACTTGCTAGTTTTGCTTAAAATGATGACAATATATTTATTACCTTATTGTGATCTTTTAAGGGAAAATCTCTCAGTATTGCCATAATCTAAAAATGAATACTTTTTTAAAACAAATAATAAAAGAACATATGTCTACATACTATTACCTATACATTTGTTTTACAAAAAAACATGTTCATGAACTAGACTTATCTATATTAAGAGTTCAAGAATATCACTCAAGTCTGAATGTTTAAAAAATATTTGTAAAGTATCACTTTTTCATATAGAACACACACACACAGACACATACACAGATACACACAAACACCGACACACAGACACACACACACACACACACACACACACACACACACACACATGGATTCACCAAAGTTTCATAGAATATTGGTCTCACTTTTTCTCCAATCAGTTGTATTGTCATTTAAATGGTGTTTTGCAAGATGGAAAGGTACCTTCTTCATCAATTATTTCCCACTATGCTATAGGAGTGAATATGTATTTCTGAGTAATATTTTATCATATGACACCTGAGATACAGCTTCATGAGCATGGGAGTTACAAAATGAAATGGAACCACTATAGCACCAAAGCCATAAGCAAGATGACAGATATTGATTGTGCCCAAAGCTGTAATGTAGGTACCTAATGGGGCATAGTAATGTACAATGAATCAGAATATTATTTTGAATTTTCCATTCACCTGCAGGATTTCTAACAGGGCATTTCACCTTCAAGTCACTCCCCCACCTCCTTAGACTAGAAGAGCACTTGATAGAGGTCATTCCCGACATGGTAGACTTTTTAAACAATTGATTCTATTTTAGGCCCCCAGGAAGCAGATGTGTGTATTACTAAGGATTAGGAATCCTCAGATCATTGTTAATCAATACACATAAACAGAAACCATTACCTGAAAGAACTAGATTCTAATTATTGCAACAATGTAATAAATAGCTTACTAAATGCTTACCATTGTTACTTGGACAAGAGCACTGCATACATTACTTAGGAAATAATCTGAAGTGAATGCTATTATGATCTTCACCTGAAATACATTAGAATTTGAGGCAAAAGTAGGAAAGAAAGAACCCTGAGATGCTCATACACAGTAAATGGTAAAGCCATAGTGAGAACCCAGATTTTCATATATCTGGAGACACTAATTACACAAGTCCCTCCAGTCTGGAGCTTTTCCTTTTATAGATTCAGTCATTTATAATCCAATCTTACATCGTCCAAGAATATCAAATATTTTTTATAAAAAACTATTTGTAACTTCTTCATAACAGTGTAGGATACTTTTCATAAGTTTTTTTTTTTACTTATTGGAGTAAAATAACACGGGTAACTGAATATTGTGTCACTTCTAGAAATTTAGTACTGACCAAGGCAATTTCTTCCTTCAGGATCTCTCCATATTGTGAACCATATAGAGAATGCTGACATTCTCATATATCCAGCAGAGGAAAAAGGGACAAGTGAGCTCTAACTTGAAGATGTAAATACAAGTGAATCCTAAATTCTGAGTGGGAGGTGGTATTCTGAAATTGTGGGACTGCATAAGAAGCAACAGAAGTTAGAACTGGTGATAAAAACATCCCATAGGTTTAGATTGAATCTTAGTTTACATGTGTGTGTATTACATTTCAACATAAAATCAGATCTGTATGATAACAGAATCTTCTTCTCCCTCAGTGTCATTGCAAATCTTACTGTAGTAGAATTTTGTTGGAGATTAGTGTAAATGGAAAGTACCAAAAGTGAAGTCATGAATGTATAGAAGGAAAAAAATATAAGCATATTATTGAGCTGCCCCAAATTTGTGATAAGCTATTTGCTTTTCTTGGAGGACATACTTTGACTCTAAAAAGTCTATAAGCAAGAGACAGAGAAAATAAAACTTATCTATGATTTCTCCTAGCCATTGTTAAGAGTTTACTTCAGTAGGGTTCAGTAGGGTCCTTCTGAGTCAACAAGAGGACTGGGTACTTTCTCTCATATTCCTTTCTCTCATGTCTCAGAAGTTACAGAAGAGTTGAGAGGGTGGAGACCAAAAATGAAAACCGTCACAATGAGGTTAGATGCTATTATATGTCCATAACACTGTTACTTTATGAGTCAGGGGTAGCTATTATCCTGGATACTGGATTGTGGCAGAATTAACTTGACTTCAAAGCCGTGGCATTCTCTTTTTTATTATGCATGACTTATTTCACTTAAGCCAGTGCCTCCAGATTCAACAGATTCAATGTTGGTGTAAGGAACAGAATTTCTTTTCATTTCAAGATTTAACTGTATTCCATTGTTTACATGGTTTACATCCATTGATAGACACTTGATTTATATTTTGCCTATGGTGAATAATGATGCAGTGAACAGGGGAGTATACATATCTCCTTGACACATTATCTTCAAATCTTGGGTACCTAATTAATATGTGGAATCTTAAAATGTTGAAATCATACAAATAGAGAGTAGAAATAATGGTTATCAGATATTAGGGGTATGGTCAGTGGGGTTGGAGAACGAAGAAATAGGAGCCAGGTTGTCAAAGTGTTTGACATTGCATAACAAAGTGACTATAGTCAATAACAATGAATTCTATATTGCACCTTTTTTTTTTTTGGACTCAGGGGCCTGAGCACTGTCCCTGGCTTCTTTTTGCTCAAGGCTAGCACTCTGCCACTTGAGCCACAGAGCCACTTCTGGCCATTTTCTGTATATGTGGTGCTGGGGAATCGAACCCAGGGCCTCATGTATATGAGGCAGGCACTCTTGCCACTAGGCCATATCCCCAGCCCTGCACCATTTTTAATCCTAATCAAGATTCACTGTACTCATAAATTGAAATGTTGAACTAAAGTTCATTTATACAACTACTTAGAGATAATTAAAATACAAAATAAATAATACTATACCATTTTTATAAAAGGATCTCATTACCATATGATTTTTAAAAAATTTTGCAGTATTAGGCATTAAACTAAAAAATTTGTGCATTCTAGACAAGTACTGAACCACTCGAGACATATTCCCAGTCCCAAAGCCCATAGGTTGAAGATTTGTTTCCAGCTGCTGGAGCTTTGGGAAGGTGGTGGAAAATGTAAGAGGCAGAAACTTTTGTCAGAGATACTATATCAGTGGAAGTGAACTCTCTCTCTCCCCTCCCCTCTCTCCCCCTCTTGCTCTCCTTCTCTCTCTTCTGTTGCCTTGCTGATGAGGTGAGCAGAGTTTTCCTCTCCTCCTCCTCCTCTACCTCTTCCCAAGCCTCCTCTCCATGATGTTCTGCCTCATTATAGGCACAAATGAAACAGAGCATATTAACCATGATCTAAAACACAGATAATGTTCCCTCCTTTAAATTGTTTGTCAGGATTTTGTGACAGTTGAGAATGAACAAAACCATGATTCTGTGTACTTCTTCCTTCAACATCCTGAGTATCTGGACAGCCAAGAAGCTTAGTTGCTATTTTTCCTGAAGCTACAAATTTACTAAATGTTCTCTAAATTTCCATTTCTATCCTCAGTTTTTGCAGCCTGTCACTGTCGACAGCCAACCTTAATATCTGAGACCAAATGGACTCCTGTGGCAAATTTACAGAGGGTAAACCTTCCCTTGCAACATCTTACAAAGGAATACTCTGTGGTATTTACCAAATTGTGATATTCCCCAACTCATTATTTTGTCCTCACTTGAAATTTGTGAGGAATTACTTTTTATGGATATTTCTTTAGATGATGGACAATTTGTAAGGAGAGAAATGAGATAATGGAGAATGACTGTGTACTTTAAAATGCTTGCAAATGGTCTTGCAGTGATACAGCAGTATTTACAGAGACCAACATTTACATCCTTATGATATGAAAGAAAACTTTAATCAACTGGGGTGGTAAGTACAAAGGTAGATAAGCTGAGTTGAATGGAGTTGATTTCTTACAAGCTGTCTTTAAAGGGTTCTAAATTAATGCACCTTAAAGAAAAATGATGACTCCATACAAAATATCAGCTCTGCACAGGTTTATGTGACAGAGCTCTGCATAGGAACATACTTTAAGCAATTAAAATTATAGCAGTAGAATGTAAATAATAACCAATGATGACTTTCACACATATAGCTTAACATGTTCTATTATTTGTAGAAAATGAAGAAGAAAGTTTTAAAAAATAAAATTACTTGTCACCAATATTGCTTGCTTACTGTTTAAATAAATTGAGATAGAGATTTTATTTTAAAGGAGTATACCTGATTTTTTTGAAAGCTAATTTATTAAAATACTGTGAAGCATTCTTACTGTAAATAAATATAGAACAAAAGACAATTGCTGAGGTATAATCTTTCCAGGCCATGGAGAGCAGTCAATAAACATTTCATGAAAATTATTCATCTGCATTTATATTTGCTTTATATCAACATATTACTTAGTAACACTCAGCTTGGCATCATTAGTAATATAATAATTAAAATAATGATTAAATGTATCTGCTGCAGTCTCACCTTTAAAATACAATTCAACTAACTTTTCACCAAGCACTTCCTTCGAGATAGCTGAACTTGGCCCATAGGCTCTGCATCTATGGGCAGTCCCTCAGCAAGGCTTGTCACTGCCCTGCATACTGGCAGGCTTCATCCTGGGGAGAAAAAGATGGTATGGATATCCAAAATTTAAAGGTGTTGGAAAGGAAGATACAGCAGAAGGACTGTGAGTACATCAGGAATCTGAGCATAAATGAAATTTCACAAAATCTTTTGGAGAGATTTGGACTCTGGTCAGTCATTAAAAACAGCTTCTGATCACGCTTTATTTTGAAAAAAGGATTCAAATATGATGGAAATATTAACATATTACCTAAAGGATGTCAGAGGAACAAACACTCCAAATATTCACTCTGGCAATGGTCTTCAAATAATTCAGAAAAATCTGAGACTGTTTTAAGTGTTAGATAATTTAAAATTTGTTATCAGGATTAAGAAGAATGTTTCTTGTATTTCTATTAGCTTCACTATCTGCTAAATCAGCCCTGATACAACAGTAGGTTATGGCTCTAAGCAGGAAGATAGAAGCCAGGGCTGTTCCTGAACCTGGAAAATATCTGCTCTTTTAGAATATTGCAGAGGCTAGTGTAAGTGATGAGGATGTCACTAGGCTGGAATTTTCCCACACTCTCTTCTGCCCAGAAGTGTTTACATGAGGCTCCAGAAATTGAGTATGTCTCTGATGCCCACATAAAGTTAAAAAATGCCATAGAACATTATCGATTGCTATCTCCATCTAAAGATTCACAATGCATATGAAAAGAGTGTAAAATACTGTGAAAATAAATGAAATAAATGGTTTGAGTTCATCCTAATTCAAAAGGTGTCATTTGACCATGGATCCTATTTTCACAGTAATAATGATTTTAAAAGAGGTTATGCTAAGTGTGCACTGTTCTATGTAAACATTGCTGAGGAGTGAAATACAGATATTAATTCCTTTAGTCCTCTGTCAGCTTAAAATGTTGTAGGCATTGTTATTCTCGCCTTTTCACATTTATGAAAACAAGCCCAATATCTGATAACAAAGAAGCTGTGGAGCCTGCCTAAAATCCAGGCAATGCCACATTCCTGACCAGTTGCTTCAACATTATGACAATTGCTCAGCCAATGTGTAACAAATGACAGTCCAGCCAGAAAATATTGATGGCTGTAACATTCACAAGGTGATAGAACTTTAATGTCTTCTTTGCAACCATTCCAACATTTGAATGGATGGAATTCTGTGAAAACGCTATTTGTATGTAACTTTCTGAATTTATGCATTATTACTTCAGTGGATGAATGTTTAATGGGCTTGTATATAGCATCTTTCCATTGAATCACCCCAACCAATCTGCTACTTATTTATCAAGAACAAAGCTTTGTTGTTTTCTATTACATGCAAGTTCTTCCATGTTCTTTCGAAACTTTAATGTCTTACCACTGTGATTTCTCTAATCTAGAAGTTGAGGTTTTTACTTATGATTTTTTCTTATTTGGTTATAACATTTTAAAATAACTAATGCTTGCTGATTTATACCCTTGGATTCACATATAATTTTTATATGAAGTAAAATATCTTATTTCACTTACCATATTTAAAATTAGCCATAGTCTATTTGAGGGACTTTAATATCTACTATTTATGAAAATGTTTGTTTCAAATAAATATAATTGTGCCTACATTGCTTAAATTGATTTATTATAAGAGATAGAGTCCCTCAAGTTTTAAATCCACAATTTATATAAAATTTTCAAGTTTAAATTATTAAGACAATGAAACATAATTGACAAATAACTGTTAATCTAATTTCTGAGATTGTAAAGCTCATCATTCCTCTTGAGAACTTTGTACATAAAAGAGGTTTTTGTTTTAACTTGACATTTATTTTCTCAAACAGTGTAATACTTGGATATGATATTATGTTAAGATTAACTGAAAATATTTATGAATTAAATAAATCAACTTTGAAGAATGGAGGCTGATATGGTTTCTTGATCACGTTTCGTTAGCATTTAATGTGAATTCTGGAGAAGAATCATAAGTGTTCATAGAACAATATCAATGTGTCTTTGTGCTAATACACAAATGATGAAAAACACCATTATTCTTAAAAGAAATAAATAAATCATTTTTATTGTTATTTTCAACATACCATGTGAAATTATGCCCTTTATCTTTCTTCCCCATGGTTTTACCTGATATAATGGTAACTGATTTTGGTACCCTGGATGTTGTATACACATGTATTGGAACTAGGGAAGAAAAGGGAATACCAAACTTGAGACAAAGGATAAAAAGACAAACCAATGCAACAGCAATACTTGCAAAACTATATGATATAAACCAACTCTATAACTCATGGGGGGATATAGTGTGGGGGAGTGGGAAAATGAGGGAGGAGGTAACAAGAGATGGATAAGAAATGTACTCACTGCATTATGTATGAAACTGTAACTCCTCTGTAAATCACTTTAACAATAAAGAAATTTTAAAAAAAGAAATATTTGGTAACAGTAAATCTGTGTGCATGAATATCACCACTATTTTCAACACTATGGCTATATTTGAAATATTGGAAGAATAAAAATATTATATGTAGGGCTGGGAACATGGCCTAGTGATAAAGTGCTCACCTTGTATACATGAACCCCTGGGTTTAATTCCTCAGCACCACATATATAGAAAAAGCCAGAAGTGGTGCTGTGGCTCAAGTGGTAGTGTGGTAGCTTTGAGCAAAAAGAAGCCAAGGACAGTGCTCAGGCCCTGAGTTCAAGCCCCAGGACTAGCAAAAAACAAAACAAAACAAAAATATTATATGTAAAGTAGTAGGCAGGGGTTTTGTGTGTGTGTGTGTGTGTGTGTGTGTGTGTGTGTGTGTGTGTGCACTGGTGTTAAAACTTGGGCCTCATGTTTGCAAGGCCGTTAAATACTGACAAAATAAAATAAAATAAAAAATTAGAGTGCTACATGTCCTTTAACATAATTAAAGAAACAAAATTCTAGTTACTTTTAAGAATAAAATAAATCAATGGAGAACGAAGTGCAAAATATGTACATCCTATATTTTTAATTCTATTTAATGGTGATGCTAAAGAATAAGGAAAAAGAGCATCTGTCTTTTTCATAAATTCTTAGTTATATAGATATGTGATATAGATTATCAAGTTCATAGAAAAAAGCATACTAAATACTTTTTAAATTTTCTTTTGACTATTTTATATGAATCCAGTATTCAATAGCTTAACGTACAAGTTTCTATGTTATTTTTCTTATAATTCAGGAAAAAAAATGACATATTTTCAATTAGTCCCATCTGGATATCTACATGGTATGAGAAAGTAATTGGAATGCAGTATATAATGCTGTCCTCTAGCAGTATCACACACAAAATAAAATGCTCTTTTGGAAACCCTGGCCTAGTCAACCTAATCTTTCCATGATGACAGACAGAATCATAGCCCTGAGCCTCCAAAATTCCTTCTTTACCTCTCACAAAAATGCGGCCAACCAGCATTTTCTTGATTTTCTGTTTCCTTGTCTCCATGGTAAAACTCCCACTGTTCAATATTTTCCAGCAAGAGAGGGCTTTTATTCTATTTTGCAGAAAGAAATTTACACAGATTCATAAATTATGAATGAAAGTCAATTAGGTCTATAGCTAAACTTGTTACCATTTTGTTTTTGACAATCAGAATAATGCAAGCTCTTCAAGATTCAAATGGGAATTCTAATCAGAACTGTGGCCAGCTTGTGCCTCTCTCCATGCTACCTATTCTACAAAGGTTTGGGTGGCCCATACCACCTTATTCATCTGTTTTCTTCCTTCAGTTTATGCTATTAAAACAATGAGCATCTCTGTTTTATTGCAGTCTTTCAAACAATGAGTGGTTTGTTAACTCTTGGAAACATTTTTGTTCAAATTAAATCTTAGGAGAAATCCCATGAATAAAACAGAAAGCTCATGATTCAATGTTAAAGGAAAAATAGATTTAACAAACTCTTATATTGAAGACATTTGAACTGTTCTCTAGGATGTATTCTGGCCTTTACAAATTATGTTATGCATCACTCAAGAATTCTGTGTTTATCAGTGTCTTGCAAACACCAATGAGCATTACTGAGTAACCGATTGTGAAATACAGGTGCTCTTTTAGGAGTTATGCTGTGAAGCTGTGGGTACTCCTCAAAAGACCCTGTTTCCTCATTATACCTTGTTTCCATTAACTTTGTTGGTTCATACTTTTAGAAACAAGGTACTGTATTAAAGTGCACACAAAATTTTGCAGCAGATAATAAAAATGATATGAGTTTACTTGTTACTATTAAAAGAATTTTAAAAATCTGAAATAAAATAGAATAATCAGCAAGAAGCAATTCATAAGTTACCAATCTGGGCATTCAATTAAGTGACTTCTGATTCAGAACTCAATACTGTTAAGACAGCCTAGAAGCCCTCTGAACCACCATTCCCACAAATACTCAGATTCCTTTTTGCACCATGCTCTTAATCAAATTGCAAGTTTAAAGGAGATAAAGAGATCTCAAGAAAAATCAGAATAGGCCATGTATGGCTTTGGATGATTGATGCACATCCTCCTCAAGGCATTATCGGACTACAACAGCCTTTGGGTTCTGAATTTGGAGTTTTTGCTTCAAGGTCGGCTATCCTTGCTTTGGTAAAGAACAATGAGAAAGAATGTCTAAGATAGCCAAGTGGTACAGAAGTCTCACACTGGAAACTCTACCAAAGCTAAGCAGCTCGTGTAAATGTTCCCAGGACAACAGAGGCTTGACAGGCACTGTGACAAAACAAAGCTGTTGCAACTCAGCTCCAGTCATTTTGCAGTATAAAGACTCAGGGCTGTTTGCATAGAAGAAAATATTTCAGTTTTGTAGGAGGAATAGACATTCAGATTTTCAGAACAAATCTTATATGAAATTGCAATTTGGTGAGTAATGGAGCCAGTTTGTAGCCTCAGGGAGAACCAGATTTCAAGCACAGCATTGGTGGCTCTAATAAAATCCAAATACTCAAAATGAGAATGTCATTTTTTCCTGACCAAAAAAGCAACTGAATATCTGCCTGTCTTAGTCTTCAATTTCTCTTTGCTTCATAAAGTTCTTCCGATGTGTGATAAGATCCTTGGAGATCATTATGCACCATAATTACTTCAAGAGTATAGTGTTCCTATTTTCCAAGAAACACCTTAGGAATTCAATGGCTATGGCTTAGCATCTTTCTTTTTTAAAATATTTTTTCCTTTATTGTCAAAGTGAAGTACAGAGTGGTTACAGGTTCATATGTAAGGCAGTGAGTACATTTCCTATCCAACTTACCTCCTCTCTCATTTTCCCCCTGCCTCCCCCCTCCTCCTTTCCCTTACTCCCCACCCCCATGAGTTTTACAGTTGGTTTATACCAAATGGTTTGTAAGTATTGCTTTTGGAATGGTTTGTCTCTTGATTCTAGTATTCTCTCTTCCTTTCCTAGTTCTACTACACGTATATACAGTATCCCGGGTACTAAGATCAGTTACAGTAATAGCAGAATCTTTGTTTAGGTTAAGAAAGAGTACAATTATTTTTTTATTCATAAAGGCTTCACAGTGCTTGTTTTAAAGTGTCAGCTGAATGTGAGTGCAACTGAACATTTCAAAGTGTCTGAAACATACAGAAAGGAAACCTTGTTGAATAGGCATGCATTGAAGTCTCTTTTCTTGCAGAAGCAAATTCATCACTGTCTTTTCTTTTATTCCTTCACCAAACTCTCTATGTTCTGATGACTGTGAAGAACATGCTAGTAAAATCAATTATAGCCCTGTCAAAGATTCTCCCCTTCTTTTCTTCAAACACATTTGGGTTTAGACTGACTTTGGTGATAAAATATTTAATCAACTGAATATCACTGAGTTTATTATCCAACTCTTGGGACATGATTACTAAATGATCTGAAAAAAGTAAAAATAAGTCTGATATATTGTTTATTTAACACATAGGAACAATATTTTTTTCATTAAGTACATTTTTTTTACTTTCTACACTGTCAGGCTCAATTGGAAAATTCAGTCTTGTGTGTCCAGATGCCCAGATGTTAAGGGGTTTTGCATCCACAAGAAGGGAAGTTATTGTGAATACATAAAAGTTTGTTACATACAAGGTTTAATTTTTCAGGAATTCAAATCATCAAAGTCAATAAGAGGACAGTAATCATACCTAATTTACATATCTACTCTACCCTCTGTTTAAATATGACTACAGATGAAAACAAACCTAGGCACAATATGTTGAACCTTGTCCATATCAGCAAAACCATCCCCTGACCCTCAGTCACATGAAGTAACAATTGATGTTTGGTATAAGCTACAAATTTTTGAAGTGATTATTTGGTAATAGATAACTGATATACATTTGATTTTCATATTTTATCTTTATACTTCAGATGGAATTGACAGCATATAAATCACCACAGTCTTCATGTAAACATAGACTTGATCATATCAACGTAGCAAAAGGCCTATATCATAGGTTTAGTGACTGTTCTAACTCTTCTTATCCCCAATTCATCCATGATAGACCTTTATAAGTATTAATGTGACCTCAATTTTTAAAATATTGTTACTTTAAACTTCTATGGTGAGCATGAAGTATTGAATGTTTGGAATTGGCTTATTTCACTTAGTGTAATTATTTGGAGATTTATTAAAGGCATAGTATACTTATTCCTTTATATTGCTGAGTAATATTGTATGACATGACTATACCACAGTTACTTTACCATGAACAAAGATACTGCAGCCATCTTTATGCATGGTTTTATGGGAATCTATTATTTTTATTTCTTTGGGATTAATACCTAAGAATATAACTTCTGGAATGGTAATTGCTTTCTTTTACAAAAATGACTAATTTCCATAGTGGCTTGTAATTAGCAGTAACAAATAATCTGCTTTCTCCTCATTGTTTCAAGAATTTCCTATGATCTTGATTTAATTGTTATCATGTGGGTATCCTATTTCATTTTTATTTCAATTTTTCTTTAGTTAATAGCTAATGATGTTGAAGACTTTCTTGATTTTCTATGTGTGTATGTGTTATATGTATACATTCTCAGCTAAATTATTTCTTTTACTCATTTGAAGTTTTCTTATCTTTGTTGTTAGAGAATAAGTATACACTGGATAGTAGTCCTTCCTTGGATATGTGTTTTTGAAAGATTTTTTTAGTAGTATAAACTTTTGGACCAAGGTGGATTTTATTGTTACATTTTCATATATACGTATAATCTGATTTGAAAGTACTTTCCCATTTTTAAAATATATTTTATTATCTTTAGGTAGTTTTACAAAGAGGTTACGATTCAATGAGACTCAGTGTATGTAAATACAATGTACCTGACCAATATCACCCTTTCACTCTCCTCTTCCATTCTTCCCAATCACACTCCAAGGTCTTCAGCTATTTCTAAATACTGTAGAGTTGTTTGTTTTGTATTTACTTCATGATCCAGGTTGAGCTAATTTTTATAAAAGGTAAGAAGGTTTGTGTGGAGACTTGTTTTCCATGTCTGTACACTACATGTGCAGCAGCATTTGCTGAAAAGGTTGTCTTTCTTATATTGATTTACTTCCTCACTTTTTTTTTGACAGTCCTGGGGTTTGAACTCAGGGGTTGAACACTGTCCCTCAAGACTAGCGTTCTATCACTTGAGCCACAGCACCACTTCTGGCTTTTTCTATATATGTGGTGCTTAGGAATTGAACCCAGGGCTTGTTGTATATGAAACCAGCACTCTGCCACTAGAATATATTACCAGCCCCACTTCCGCACTTTTATTGAGAATGATTTGGTCATTTTTGTATCGTTTTGCTTTTGGAATTTTTATTCTGTTTATGGAGCTAATGTCTCTTCTTCCACAAATACCACCTGCCATGATTTTTGTAGCTCACAGCTCTGTAGCTATATAGCTGTACTGTGGGTAAACTATCATGTCATTCATAAAATAGGTCATTTTATTTCTCAAACCTCAATGCTATTTTCTCCCTTCATTTATTTATTTATTTATTTATTTATTTATTTATTTATTTATTTATTTATTTATTTATTTATTTATTTATGCCTTATAGCCAAATCTTAAACTTCCCATACAACACTAATTAAAGGGGGGAGTTTTGCTTGTTTAGTAGTTTCTTTAACTAGTTGAGATAATTATTCTCTGTTATAGTTTGGATGTGAATGTACTCCTGAAGTTGACAGACAGACTAAATCCTTGGTTTTCAGACTTGGCACCTTTGGGTAGTACTGTGAACTTTTCAAACTATAATTTTTATTATGTTAAGTAGCTTGAAAACAGTTTTACACAATAGAATTTTATGCATCCATCAGAAGGAATGACATGGTGCCATTCGAAAGGAAATGGAAAGACTGGGAAATAAATTATATTAAGGGAAGTGAGCCAGACCCCCCAAAAAACAGATTCTATGGTTTCCCTCAGTGGTAATAATTAGAATATTTCTAGGACAATCCTAGGAGAAGATCACAATAGCTCAATAGCTATGTACATATGACAATGTAAGAACTCCAAAATATGGAAACAAGAGGTTTCTTATTTCTGTTATTTTTAATATACTAAGTAAAATTATTTCTTTTTTCATTCATTTTTCTTTCCTATGGTTTACCTCCAGTTGTCACTGTATTTGATTTTGGTACCCCGAGTATTGTATAGATGTTCATCTGAATTAGGGAAAGGAAGGGGAACATTAAAATAGTGAGATAATGGATGAAAGGTAAACTAATACAACAGTGATACATACAATACAATACATTGGAAATTAACTTGTACAACTTGGGGGGAATTGGGGAGGAGGGAAAGTAAGGGGAATGAGAGAGGGGGCAACAAGTTTGACAAGAAATGTACTCACTAGCTTACATATGTATTGGTAACCCATCTGTATATCACATTACAATTTTTTTAAAGCAGTTGTCATTCAACAAATCAATTTATGAATACAATGCATCTTTATCCATGTCATCCCTTTCATTATTCTCACATCCCATCCCCCTCACTTTTCCTAATTTTATGAGATATGCATTGAATATTATTGAAGAAGAGTGATGCAGAGGTCTTTAGGTCATTGAAAATGCTTCCTAAGGAAACGTCATCATACTAATCCTTTCTCTTTCTTTTGCTTCCTGTTCATGAGATAAGCAGTTTTCTCTGTCACTTGATAGCTGCCATTTTACCTTGCATCCTTCCCAGAGACCTAAAAGCAAAAGATCTCTCTGGTGATACACTGGAATCTCTAAAATCATGAGCCCAAACAACCTTTTTCTCTTTATACATTTATTATGTCTGTTATTTTATTATAGTAATGGAGAGCTCATTGACTTTCTATTATTAACTTCTGGAGAATATTTGTAATTAATGAGCTCAGATTTTGATACTTTTTAAAAATCAATTATATTCTTTTGGAGTTTATTACTATGGTGGATCATTTAACTGATTTTCTAATATGAAACTAGTTATTCAAATCTGAAATAAATTACTCACACTGTTTAATTATTATACATTTTTACTCAATTTGCTAATATATTTTGTTGGAAATTTTTGGAATCCTATTTTCATGAGAAACTTTGACCTATAACTTAAATGTTTGCACTGCGTTTTTGTCTTGTTTTGGCATGACACTAACTATCTTCATAAAGTGAGTTGAATAGCAGCAATATTTCCATTTACTTAAATTTAGATGTCATTCAACCATTTCTCAACAATAGAAAGGATACATAAATACATATATAGTGAACTTTTATATGATGAAACACCATAGACCAATGAGAATTAAAAACTACAAATATGCAGCAAAAAAATACACATGTATCACCAAAATATCACGTTCTATAGGGTCCCATTCCTATATAGAACCAAATAAGAGAATATTAATTTTGGATGCTAGGAGAATGGTTACCTACCTTTTATATGAATGCCATTCTATGATGAAAAGAAAAAAAAACAAAACCCAGCAATGCATCACCAGCTCTACAAAGAAACACTCTCCTCCCTCCACAAACATCACCCCTCCACACACACACACACACACACACACACACACACACACACACACACACACTTTACTTCCTATATGAATCTCTAGGGACTGAGGTAAAAAGTTTAATGCTCTTGTAAACACAAAGGTAAAAACATGTTTTATGAATTTGACCAGAAGAACATGAATTTCACTGATTTTAAATAGTCACCATCTATGTTTATTTCATTTCAGGCTTTAGGGCTGAACCGTCTCATTGGTGTCCAATGTACAATCCCTATGAAGTTTGAGAACTATTCATTTTCCTAACAGAGAGGAAATGAATCCAAAGATGATTTTCTAGTGGCCTCTCATTCCATGAACATTTTATAGGCTTACTCTCTATTTGATAAGTATATCACAGAGTATTCTTTATAACAATACCCAGCTAACTAAGAATTTTTTAGCTGATAGCACCGATGATTGCAATATCCTCCTTTTAGTGCTCTGTACTTAAGAATAATAAATGGATAGTGATTTATTAAATACATATTACAAAATAAAAGCTATCATTAAAAAATTACATCAAGATCCTTTTAGTATCCTGGCTTCAAAACAAAAGAGGTAGGAATTTTGGATTCCACTAGTTAAGGTTACTATGTCTTATAGCAAGAGAAAGAAACAATTCACAAAATGATACTACCACCCAGTGATTTAAAGTTAAGCCTTTGTATACTTAGAGGGAAAAAAAGGAAACACCCTTGCCCTTCTAAATACTTTTGACAATCTGTAAAACTGTATGTTGCAACAATCCTGGAAGGAAGGGGAGGGGGAAGCCCTAACTGAGGACTTTGAGGAGCAGGAAAGCTGAAAAAAAAATCAATTCTCTCCAACTCCACCAAAGTCACTATCAAGTTACTTCACCAGAAACAGAGCCCCTATTGATCCACCCACCTCCATCACCCTCACTCTCCACTTCTCTGCTTTGTTATTATACAGGCATCAGGGGAGAAGTTGAAAAGATACTGAAGTTTCTATAGGATAGCTTACATTTGCAGGCTCACAACACAGCAATTTGTGCATTTTTAAACAGATTTAGAGCAGTGCATCTCAAACTTGAGCGATCTTAAGTGGCAGAGGACTCTGAAATCACCTAGAAAATGTTAAAATATGTAGGTCTTCAGATCCAAGACCTAAAGTCTTGGGTGGGTCCTTTTACTCTGCATTTAATATTCAACCCAGGTTATTCTGATCAAGGAGATTGGGAAGGACAGAGACAGAAGCAGAGGCAGAGGCAGAGAGACAGTAAACACAGATGGAATAAATACAGTTCCAAGAATATTTGTGAAGATAGAAGATAGATAGATGACACATACCTACATACATATACACATATATACTCATAAATACCTAGGACAACCTTGCTACTTTTTATACAAATGCCAATAATAATGCACTATAAATAGTATTGTATAGTCATATACCAATAACATAAAACCTGATTTATTGATGTAGAATATCAATGGATGCCACATATTTCCCTCCTTCCTTGACTATTACAGATCTATGTAAAAGGGAGGGCTAGTCCTGGAGGATGAAATGGTGAGATAAGTAGTCATTAAAAGTGCAGCCATGTGGGGATATGGCCAAAAGGGAACTCTATTATACTGTAGTTGGAAATGTAAACTGATTCAACCACTCCAGAAAGGATTATGGAGGTTCCTTTAAAGACTGAACATAGATTTTTCCTTATGATTCAACAATTCCACTTCTGGGCATTTCTACAATGAACCACAAAGCAGGCCACACTAAAGTCATCAGCACAACCATGTTCACTGAAGCACTGTTTACCATAGCCAAGCTGTGGAACCAAACCAGATGCTTCTCAGTGGATGAATGGATCAATAAAATGTGGTACATATACATAATGGAAATCTATACATCCATCCAAAAGAATAATATTGTATCATTCATAAAGAAATGAAAGACTTGGAAAGTTTGTATTACGTGAAAGGAGCCAGACCCAAAGAAACAGGCTGTATGTTTTCCCTCATTTATAGTAACTATGTGCCTATAAACCTACAAGTAAATACACTGAATTATATATATATACACACATATATATGTGTGTGTTATGTATATGTGTGTGTCTGTGTATGTATATATGTACACATGTACATTTTATCATTTCCCTGTGTGTATGTGTATATATATGTATGCATATATACATGTGTGTATACACATATATAAATATATGTATATATATGTATATATATACATATATACATTCACACACAGGGAAATGATAAAGTATATAGGATTCTAGATATTTGCATACTGAGGCTTAAGAGGCCAAAGCACAATATGCATAGGACTAGTTAGCAAAGTCACAATAGCTATATAAAATAATATTCTATGAAATTAACTCTAAGAAAAGGAAACAAGAGACATTTTAGTCACAATTTTGATATGTTTTCTTTTCCTTTTGTCTTGTTTGTTTGTTTGTATTTGGTAAGTGAGGACACATAAAAGGTGGAACAAAAGCGAATAAATAAAAAGGTGATACTAGACACTGTAGAAAGTGAACTAGATATCTTGTGGGTGGGGATAGGAGGTAAAACCTGGGAGAGAACAAAGGAAGGGGGGACATGGTAAAAAAATTACATTTGTTATCTGATTCATGTAAGTATAACTTGTTTGTTAACCCTGTTTATCAATTCTACAATAACAATAAATTTAAAAAAAGTATAGCCATGTCGTATAGAAACTAGGAAAATAAGGAAGAATGCTCGTGGCTTAAATGTGGGGTGGGCAATCTTATTTTGGTAAACCTAATTTCTTCAAGACTCATCAACCAAAGCAAAAATCAAGACTCCTGGTCATAAGCTTGATTACAAATTCAAGCATTGAGATATTTTTATCGGGGCTGGGGATTTAGCTCAGCGGAAGAGCGCCTGCCTGAGGAGCGCAAGGCCCTGAATTTGGTCCTCAGCTCTGGAAAAAACAAACAAACAAAAAAACAACTATATAAGAGATGTTTTTATTCCATTTAAGGTTTTGAAGTTTGGAATTTGAAATATCATTTTAAGTCTTCTTCCCAAGTGAACTAGACCCCCTTCATTTTCTTAGTTCCAAGAGATACCATAGAGAACATCCACCAACAAGATACTGTTTTCTCAAAACGGGCACTATGGACCCCCTAATCATTAGTATGTATAGGCTGACTTTACCAGAACCAAAAGAAAAACAAATGGGACTGACCAAGCTTTGTCAATATAATAGATGAAATATCAAGTTACCTGTGATTTTGTATGCCTGTTCTTTTTTTTTTTTTCTTTTTTCTTTTTTTGGCTAGGTCTGGGGCTTGAAATCAGGGCCTGAGCACTGTCCCTGGGTTCTGTTTTGTTCTTTTTTAGCACTCTACCACTTGAGCCACAGAGCACTTCTAGATTTTTCTATACATGTGGTACTGAGGAATCGAAACCAGGGTTTTGTGTTTGTTTGTTTTTTAAATTTTTATTATCAAACTGATGTACAGAGAGGTTAGAGTTTCATAGGTTAGACATTGGATACATTTCTTGTACTGTTTGTTACCTTGTCCCTCATACCCCCCGCCCTCCTCCCCCTTTCCCTTTCCACCCCTGAGGTGTTCAGTTCACTTACACCGAACAGTTTTGCAAGTATTGCTTTTGTAGTTGTTTGTCTTTTTTTACCCTGTGTCTCTCAATTTTGGTAGTCCCTTTCAATTCCTACTTCTAATACCAGTACACACAGTTTCCAATATACTCAGATAAGATTACAGAGATAGTGTAGGTAGAACCACAGGAAGGTGATACAAGAACATCATCAATAGTAGAAGATACAGATACAGATGGGATGTTGAAAGTAGTTACAACTGTGATAAAACAATCGTTTCCATAACATGGAGTTCATTTCACTTAGCATCATCTTATGTGTTCATAAGGGTATAGCTATTGGGTTCTTGTGATGCTCTGCTATGACTTGCCTAAACCTGTACTAATTATTCCCTAGAAGGGAGACCATATAGTCCATGTTTCTTTGGGCCTGACTCACTTCACTTAGTATAATTTTTTTCCAAGTCCTTCCATTTCCTTACAAATGGGGCAATGTCATTCTTTCTGATAGAGGCATAAAATTCCACTGTGTATATGTACCACATTTTCCTGATCCATTCGTCTACTGAGGGGCATCTGGGTTGGTTCCAGATTCTAGCTATGACAAATTGTGCTGCGATGAACATTGTTGTGCTGGTGGCATTACTATGATTTTGTTTGTGGTCTTTTGGATAGAGACCCAAAAGTGGGGCTGCTGGGTCATAGGGGAGTTCTATATTTAGCCTTCAGAGGAATCTCCATACTGCTTGCCAGAGTGGCTGAAAAAGTTTACATTCCCACCAACAATGAAGTAGGGTTCCCTTTTGGCCACATCCCCTCCAACAATTGTTATTGTTAGTTTTCTTTTTTCTTTCTTTTTTTTTTCTTTGTTTTTTCTTTTGGCCAGTCCTGGGCCTTGGACTCAGGGCCTGAGCACTGTCCCTGGCTTCTTCTTGCTGAAGGCTAGCACTCTGTCCCTTGAGCCACAGCGCCACTTCTGGCCATTTTCTGTATATGTGGTGCTGGGGAATCGAACCCAGGGCCTCATGTATATGAGGCAAGCACTCTTGCCATTAGGCCATATCCCCAGCCCCTAGTTTTCTTGATATATGACATTCTTACTGGGGTGAGATGGAATCTCAATGTTGTTTTGATTGGCATTTCTTTTATGGCCAGTGATGTAGAGCACTTTTTCATATGTTTCTTGGCCATTCTCATTTCCTCGTCAGAGAAGTCTCTTTGTAAGTCTTTAGCCCACTTGTTGACGGGGCTATTGGTTCTTTGCGGTTTTGTTTTGGAAGAAGGTAATTTTTTTTAGTTCTGCATATATTTTAGAGATGAGGCCTTTGTCCATTGAATGGCCGGTAAAAATCTTCTCCCAGTCTGTGGGCTTTCTGTTTATCTTGCGAGCTATGTCCTTTGCCTTGCAGAAGCTCTGCCGTTTGATGCAGTCCCATTTGTCCATCCTTTCTTTGATTTGTCACATTTCTGGGTCTTTGTTAAGGAAGTTCCATCCTGCGCCAAAGAGCCCAAGTGTTTCTCCTACTCCTTCCTTTAGTGTTTTCAGGGTATCTGTTTTGATTTTGAGGTCTTTAATCCATTTGGAATTGATTTTGGTGCAGGGTGATATATAAGGATCTAGTTTTAGTTTGTTGCATGTGTTGAACCAGTTTTGCCAGCACCATTTGTTAAAGAGGCTATCTTTCTTCCAAACTATTGTTTTAGCTCCTTTATCAAAGATTAAGTAGGCGTAGTTCTGTGGGTTCATTTCTGGGTCTTCAATTCTGTTCCACTGGTCTTCAGGCCTGTTCTGGTGCCAATACAGGGCTGTTTTTATTACTATAGCTTTATAATACAGCTTGAAGTTGGGTATTGTAATTCTTCCAGCACTGTTCTTTCTGCTTAGGATTGTTTTTCCTTTCCTAGGTCTTTTATTGTTCCATATGAATTTCTGGATTGCTTCCTCTATTTCATTAATAAATGGTGTTGGGATATTAATGGGCATTGCATTGAATTTGTAGATAGCCTTTGCCAATATTGCCATTTTTTTTGCCAGTCATGGGGCTTGAACTCAGGGCTTGAGCACTGTCCCTGGCTTCTTTTTTTTTTTTTATCAAGGCTAGTACTCTGCCACTTGAGCCACAGCGCCACTTCTGGCCTTTTTCTATATATGTCATGCTGAGGAATCGAACCCAGGGCTTCATGTATATGAGGCAAGCACTCTTGTCACTAGGCCATTTCCCCAGCCCCAATATTGCCATTTTGATTATACTAATCCTCCCAATCCAGGTGCATGGGAGGTTTTTCTATTTCCTCAGTTCTGACGTAATTTCATTTTTCAAGCTTTTAAAGTTCTCCTCAAAGAGGTCTTTCACCTCTTTGGTTAAGGTTATTCCTAGGTATTTTATGTTTTGGGGGGCTATTGCAAAAGGAGATGCTTTGCTGATTTCAGCCTCGGTCTTTGGGTCGTTAGCATAGGGAAAGGCCATTGATTTTTGAGGGTTTATTTTATATCCTGCAACTTTGCCAAAGTTTTGGATCAGGTCTAGTAGCTTGGGGGTAGAGTCTATGGGATTCTTTAGGTATAGGATCATGTCATCTGCGAAGAGAGAAAGTTTAACTTCATCTTTTCCTAATTGGATCCCCTTTATAGTTTCTTCTTGCAGGGCTTTGTGTTTGTGAGGCAAGCACTGCCCAGCCCTATGCCTTGTTCTTTTCATTTATTTATATACCTTCACTATAGGTTAAGATAGGAATACATTAATAGTAAAATAAAAATAACACTCAAAGTGACAAACAAATAAGTGTATATGCACAATTGTGTATTTCTTTTTATGTATATATACACAACACTTACATGTGTGCTTTGATTACGTGAACAAATGTCAGTGCTCACACTTACTTAAAAAGTCCTACTTAACAGAGCATCATTTCATTTCAAAGAAAGTACGGAATTGCCATGGAGTATAATATCACATTGTATCATATAATATCATATAATATCATATAATATCACATTGTATCATAACATTTCACCTAATATTCCCGCCAAAGTTCACTACCTAGGACTGTCCATAATTTTTCATTACTATAAATATTTCTATAGTGAGTGGCATAGTGACATTTCCCCATTTGTAACAAAATAGACTTGGAAAAAAATCATATTAAGTGAAGTGAGACAGACCCCCACATACAAAAAAAATATATTCCATGGTTTCCCTCACTGGTAATAATAAGAAAACTTTTAGGATAGTCCTACCCGAGGATCACAATAGATCAATAGCTATGTACATATGATCATATAAGATGATGCTAAGCGAAATGAACTCCAAGATATGGGAATAAAAAGTTTTTTCATTCTTGTTATTTTTAATGGACTATGTGAATTTTTTTTCTTTTTCTTATCTACGGTTTATCTCCTATTGTTATTCTATTTGATTTCCATTTTCTGGATTTTATATATGTATTTATCTGACTTAGGGATGGAAAGGGGAACATGAAAATGGTGAGACAAAGGATAAAGGACGATACTCACAAGTGATACTCACAAGACAATATGTTGGAAATTAACTGTACAACTAGAGGATGAGGTAGGTTGGGGGGAAGGGAAGGTGGGAGAAAATGAGAGACAGGATAACAAATATAACAAGAAGTGAACTCACTACCTTATGTATGTAATTGTAACCACTCTGTGCATCACTTTGACAATAAAATAAAATTTGAAAAATAATAAAGATCTCTACACTTTTCAACTACTTTTATGGGGGCCTGTGGTGCACAGAGATTTGCTTACATGTTTGTGTCTATTCATTCATTTCTTCAGTTATGTTACCAAAATGACAACTGCTGTTGTCAAAGAAAATAAAGTTTAATGTATTAAATTTGAACATTAACACTGTAGTAAACAGTAGTCCTCCTACTGGAAAATATTCGGCCAGAACCATAGTCAAGTAAGTGTTGCTGTGAGTTATGTTTTTAATTTAAAGAGTGTTCTTAATGCTGTTCATCCAGAAGATAGGAATTGTTCAAATTGCATTCTCCCACTGGGGAGATATTATTATTCTTCAATCAGGGGGACCAAAATTGATCATTGGAAACTCATCTGTCATAGAAAACTAAAAACATGAAATTATTATAATAATAACTACCAAATACCTCATATTATACTTATTTTTTAAAATCATATCTTAAGTGACTTATGCTACTTACTGCTACAAATAAAAAAACTGAAACTAAAGATAGACAATAGGACAAATGTGTCTAGACCTAACATAGAAAAACACCTACATGAATAAGAAAGAAATGAATGTTCAAGAATACTTGGCAGGTAGCATGATATACTCCTCAAGAGTTAAGCCAGATTGAACGCTATTTCTGATATAAGTACTTTCCATCTCTCTCAAACTGTGTGTACAAAGGATATTGCTGAGTCACTCTGTGAGTTGGGACAACATATTATAGGATGTGTGTGCCATGGTGACAGAGGAGCAACAGGTAAGAAAAGTACACTAGAAACATCATGTCACAGAGATAAATTTAGATCACATGTAATTTTACATCAACTTATTTTTGTAACGTATCTCAAGGCTAACAAAATACAGAAAAGATTTTTCTAGGGAAAGGGAACATAGTATCACTAAAGCCCTCACATCCTTTGGGAAGTAATTAGAGTGTGGGGAAGATAAAAGTCTCACAAATTCTTTTTTTTTAAAATATATTTTTATTATCAAACTGAATTACAGAGAGGTTACAGTTTCATACATTAGGCATTGGATACATTTCTTGTACTGTTACCTCATCCCTCATTTCCCCCTCCCCCCTCCCTGTTTCCCTTCCCCTTTCCCCCAACGAGTTGTTCAGTTGTTCAGTTCATTTTCATCAAACAGTTTTTAAGTATTGCTTTTGTAGTTGTCTGTCTTATTTTACCCTGTGTCTCTTGAATTTGGTATTCCCTTCCAAGTTCCGGGTTCTAATACCAGTATACATGGTTTCCAATATACTCAGATAAGATACAGAGGTAATATAGGTACAACCACAGGAAGGTGATGCAGGAATATCATCAATAATAGAGGCTACAGTTACATGTAGCACGTTGAAAGTATTTACAACTGTGACATAACAATGGTTTCCATAACATGGAGTTCATTTCACTTAGCATTATCTTCTGTGTTCATAAGGCTATAGCTATTGGGCTCCTGTGATCCTCTACTGTGACTTGCCTAAAACTGTGCTAATTATTCCCTATAAGGGAGACCATATAGTCCATGTTTCTTTGGGTCTGGCTCACTTCATTTAGTATAACTTTTTCCATGTCCTTCCATTTCCTTACAAATGGGGCAATGCCATTCTTTCTGCTAGAGGCATAAAATTCCATTGTGTATATGTACCATATTTTCCTGATCCACTCATCTACTGAGGGGCATCTGGGTTGGTTCCAGATTCTAGCTATGACAAATTGTGCTGCGATGAAGATTGTTGTGCTGGTGGATTTAGTGTGATTATGTTTGTTGTCTTTTGGATAGATATCCAAAAATGGGGCTGCTGGGTCATAGGGGAGTTCCATGTTTAGGCTTCTGAGGAATCTCCATACTGCTGCCAGAGTGGCTGAATCAGTTTACATTCCCACCAACAATGAAGTAGGGTTCCCTTTTGGCCACATCCTCTTCAACAGTTGTTATTGTTAGTTTTCTTAATATAGGACATTCTTACTTGGGTGAGATGGAATCTCAATGTTTTGATTTGCATTTCTTTTATGGCCAGTGATGTAGAGCACTTTTTCATATGCCTCTTGGCCATTCTCATTTCCTCATCAGAGAAGTCTCTTTGTAAGACTTTAGTCCACTTGATGAGGGTGCCATTGCTTCTTTGCTGTTTTGTTTTGGATGAAGGTAATTTTTTTAGTTCTACACATATTTTAGAGATGAGGCCTTTGTCTGTTGAATGGCCGGTAAAGATCTTCTCCCAATCTGTGGGCTTTCTGTTTATCTTGCTAGCTATGTCCTTTGCCCTGCAGAAGCTCTGCAGTTTGATGCAGTCCCATTTGTCCAACCTTTCTTTGATTTGTAGCCTTTCTAGGTCTTTGTTGAGGAAGTTCCATCCAGTGCCAAGGAGCCCAAGTGTTTCTCCTCTCCTTCCCTTCGTGTTTTCAGGGTGTCTGTTTTGATTTCGAGATCTTTGATCCATTTGGAATTGATTTTGGTGCAGGGTGATATATAAGGATCTAGTTTTAGTTTGTTGCATGTGTTGAACCAGTTTTGCCAGCACCATTTGTTAAAGAGGCTATCTTTCTTCCAAACTATTGTTTTAGCTCCTTTATCAAAGATTAAGTAGGCATAGTTCTGTGGGTTCATTTCTGGGTCTTCAATTCTGTTCCATTGGTCTTCAGGCCTGTTCCGGTGCCAATACAGGGCTGTTTTTATTACTATAGCTTTATAATACAGCTTGAAGTTGGGTATTGTAATTCCTCTAGTATCGTTCTTTCTGCTTAGGATTGTTGTTGTTATTCTGCATCTTTTATTGTTCCATAAGAATTTCAGGATTGCTTCCTGTATTTCTTTAAAAAATGGTGTTGTGATATTGGCCGGTATTGCATTGAATTTGTAGATCGCCTTAGGCAATATTGCCTTTTTGATTATATTAATCCTCCCAATCCAGGAGCATGGGAGGTTTTCCCATTTCCCTAGTTCTGCGATCTGTCTGTATGCTGCCATCTGGAGAATTTATCCCTGGTCTCCATTGAGCTGCATGGGGCGGGGGGTGGGGGGGGGGGTGCAGAGCTGTGCCGGTGCCGGCACTGGTGTGGCAGCGGGATGCCACCCAGAGCTCAGATCTGTGTTTTCAGACCAGCAAAGTTGATTTTTCCTTCCTGGCCGGAATAATTGTACTGTTAGAACTTATTTGGGCAGTCTATCTAGGGGTAAAAGTTTCTCTGGGGTGGGAAAACTGCGATGTTGTAGGGAGCTCAGCTAGGGCTCTGCTGCTCCTCTGCCATCTTCTCCCTTCCTCACAAATTCTTTTTGTCATGTCTTTGTCTTCATAACACTTCTAAGACAAAATGAGACAAATACTACAGTTTTACATCCAATGTTAGGACAACACTAAAATGGCAGCATTCTCAAACATTCTCACATAGCCCACCTGAACATACCTGTTCAAGAAACTTAATACCACCAGGAAAACTTTGTCCTACCAAAAACTTGATAATAGACTCAAAGTTTTTGAGTAGCAGTTTAGGTTAATTACTACAGTAGCTTGCAATTGTAAATCCTTTCTCTGATCCTTCAAGACATAAATCTTCTACCACCCAAAACTGTTTTCTTGAAGACCTGAGACCTCTTACTTTGAAATGTAAGCATCTGAGGAAACACCTTTCACTCCCACTCCTGTGTTGTGTGGAACAATAAGAGTCAAAATTTAGTCAAAACCTGCTCCAGTTTGCACCATCATGGCCTAATCATGTAGACAAATCATTCTTTAGCACCATTCAGATCTTTTCCTCCATTGCACTACAATTCACAGCCCTCACATTTTTTGTTCAGCAGAATCATTACTTTGATGCATCTTCCCTAATTACAATAGCTATGAATGAAGAAAATCTGATTGCATTGCTTTTTTTTTTTTTAAGGTATCTGGCTTTGTTTCTCTCTGACAAGTGTCAGAATTGATGCTATTGATTACTTTCAGATTTGTTCAGTTCTGATCTAAAATATTAAATACCCTTTGTGAATTTTTTTCTAATGTGATTCTAGTCCTGGCAATTCTATATGCCACTCCTCATTAGTTTTCCAATGTTTTATTACCTAACTGAACCTCCAAAATGTCGGTCACTTTGGCCTTGAAATGCACCTGCCAAGGCTTGTTCTGTCTTTTCTCATGAGCCTGAAAGTGTGCAGATTTTGTTTAAATATTGAAATATAGAAGTGGAGACATAAAATATATCTCTGATTTACACCTACATTATTTTTATACCTATCCCTTTGGGTACTTTGATTTTAAAACCTATTCTTCATTTTTATCTGTCCAGACAAACTAATTTAAGGCAATTATAGTTTAATTTAATCTATTTGTCTTTTTCAGTTTCATTTCCTGTACTTTGGAATTCTTGTCCAAAGAGCTTTCACTTTTTCTCTGACCTGAAACTTTTACCTGTGTTTTCAGTAGTTTCAGAGTTTAGGTTTCACATTTAAATATTAGTAATAAACATCATATTTTTCTCATATGTTGAAACTAGATCTAAAATTAAAATATGCACAATAACATATCCTGAATGCAATGTAAACACAAACAAGTTAAAAAATGATGGCACACTGAGGGAAAGAATTCAAAGATGCAAGTCCTCTGAACAATGAATATGCTATTGATCCAAATGAACACTAGGAAGGGGAAACATGTTTTGGAGTGTGGAGAAAGAGAGGCACAGAAATGGAAGGAGGAAGGGTGAACAAATGGAATCATATTCAATAAACATTATAAAAACCCGAACTATGTACTTGAGGGTAAGAACGGGAAGAGGAAAATGTGTAAGAACAATAGAAGGTTGACATTCACCAAGAAGCACTCTACTCACAATATGAGTTATGGAATTGTACTCATTAAAAGCAGTTACTGTAGTGTTTCACCTCCACAACATAATTCATTGTTCCTGGTCATTTTTATTGCCTCTTGAAAATAATGGGAAGGTTTTAGGTATGAAAGGGAAAAGAAACTCTAAGGAGATGGGTTGGTTAGTTTTGTCACCATTGTAGTTGACTTTCTAGGGATCTACTTACAAAACAGCAGTGGTGGACTTGCCTTGGATTTCAGTCTCCAACCCTCTTTTATATGTCATAATGTGCCTAAAAGGAACCAAATAGTTTATTGAGTAAGAAAATTCTCCAAATCTGTCAAGGATATTTCCCATTTTGTCACCATGGCTTTATGATCTGGTGATCTGGAAGGAATACGAAGGTAGCTTTTTTTTTTTATGTATATGTGCTGGTCCTAGGGCTTAAACTAAGATTTAGGCACTGTTCCTTGGCTATTTTGCTCAAGGCTGGTGTTCTGTCAGTTGAGCCACAGCTCCACTTCTGGCATATTGGTGGTGAGTTGCAGTTAAGAATCTCATAGACTTACCTGCCCAAGCTGGCTTCAAGCCATAATCCTCAAATCTCAAGTTTTCTAGGCACCTAGGATTATGGTGTAAGCCCTCAGTGCCAGGGTAGGATAACTTTTATTGTTTATATAGTATTTTATTACCATTTACTAAATAAGACTATTGAGGAAACAATATTCATCAAGGCTCAAATACTTGAAATATATATATATATAGTTACACTGTGAAATGATGATAGGGATTATCTGCTTAGGTCCTATTACCTTCCATGTCTGACTGACAACAATTATGGAGAGGCTATTCTGTCCCTATAATCTTCTAAACAATAACAAATCACTAAAATGATTATATCTGCAAAGTAAGACTCCACCTAAGCAATAATTACAGTCAGACTGGTGAGATGTCATTTTCATGTTTAAAGCAAATAGAAAATAAAGAAGTATATATTAGGGGAGAATATCTTGCTTTATTTCATCTTTAAGTGTCTGCAAGATGTCCTTTGCTATGTTACTATAGGCAAAAGAAAATATGATAAATTTTCCAAGATAGTCTCTTATTTAAAGAATCTCATAACTTAATTCAGATAACAAATTTAATAAAGACTAGAAGATAATAAATGTATGACCTTAGCCAACATTTGCACAATAATTGTGAAATTATTTCACAATCAATAGAACATATAATAAATAGCTTGAAAAATGGACATAATTCATCAACAAAGAATTTTACACAAGATGAGATTCTAGATATTTTTAATATTTTCTTCTTTTATCCTTTTTTCCACCACATACTCTTGTAAACATGAGAGTTAGTAATTGCTCGTATTTCTCACCTCCTAATACATTAACATATGAATACTGTATGATTCAAGTGGATGGACTTATGTTTTATTTACCAATCAGTAGTTTATGAATACAATGCATTAAAGGGCTATTTAAATTGCTTGATGGTTTACATTGTTTATGTAGACATATTATATGAACTTCAGAGAAGAATCAACCAAAGATGGAACAGACTTGATTTTATACCTTAGGCTACTCCTCTTCACTAGAGGAGTACTTAATAAAACCATACAAGTCCTTCCATTTCCTTATGAATGGGGCAGTGTCATTCTTTCTGATAGAGGTATAGAATTCCATTGTGTATATGTACCATATTTTCCTAATCCACTCATCTACTGAGGGGCATTTGAGTTGGTTCTATATTTTAGCAATGACAAATTGAGCTGTGATGAACATAGTTGTGCTCACCAGCTTTAGTGTGGTCTTGCTTGTAATCTTTTGGGTAGATGCCCAAAAGTGGGACTGCTGGGTCCTAGGGGAGCTCTATGTTTTGCCTTCTGAGAAACCTCTATACCACTTTCCAGAGTGGTTGAAAAGTTTACATTCCCACAAACAATGTAGTAGGTTTCCTTTTTGGCCACATCCCCTCCAGCATTTGTTATTATTAGTTTTCCTGATTCTTACTGGGATGAGGTGGAATGTCAGTGTTGTTTTGATTTGCATTTTTTTTTATGGCCAGTGATGTAGAGCACTTCTTCATGTGTCTCTTGGCCTTCTCATTTCCTCTTCAGAGAAGTCTCTTCTTAGGTCTTTAGCCCATTTGTTGAGGGGGCAGTTGGTTCTTTGAGGATTGGTTTTGAATAAATTTAATTTTTGAGTTCTGTGTATATTTTAGATATAAGGCCTTTGTCCAGTGAATGGCTGCTAAAGATCTTCTCCCAATCTCTGGGCTGTCTGTTTATCTTGCAAGCTAAAAAATACTAGGTGAAGTGAACCAGACCAAAAGAAGCATGGAGTCTATGATTTCCCTCATTGGTCATAATTAATACATGTCTAGGATAGTCCTAGCAGAAGATTACAATACCTCAGTAGGTATGTACATATGAACACATAAGATGATGCTAAGTGAAATGAACTCCAAGTTATAGAAATATGTGATTTATCATTATTGTTATTTTCAACATGACATGGGAAATTATGCCTTTTTCTTTTGTTTTTCTTCAGCATGGTTTTACCCCTGATGTCACTGTACCTGACTTCTGTAACCTGGGCATTGTATATGTTTATCATGACTAGGGAAGGGGGACATCAAAATGGAGATACAAGGTGTAAAAGGCAAACCAATGCAACAGCAATACTTATAAGACAATATGCTATAAACCAACTGTACAATTTGGAGGTGGTTAGGGAGGGGGGAAGGCAGGAGAAGAATGAGGGACAAGGTAACTAGTTTGATAAGAAATGTACTCACAACCTTACTTATGAAACTATAACCCCTCTGTACATCACTTTGACAATAAATAAATTAATTAATTAAAAAAATAAAGCCATGCATTTTGAACTTAATTTTCTGGAGCATCCTACATCTATTTTGGAAAGGGAGATTGAAATACTTGACACATCTGTGGTAATAAGAAATTTCATTTAGTAAAAATCAACTCAAGAAGCAACTCCTTAGATTGTAGAAATCCTTTTACTTTATCAACATAGTATTTTTTTTGTAGAATAATTACCTGTCTCTAACTAACTTTTACTACTAGGATGAAATTTTCTGTATTTCCTATATAAAATGTGATTTCCTTATATTATTTCCAAATTGTAATCTTCCCTCTCACCTATTTTCATTAACACAAAGAAACATCACATATGTATGTGTTTGTGTATACATTTTAAAAGTTGCGAAGCTCCAAAAAACATCAATTTCCTGTATCACTCCACGCTATTTTATGTAAAACAGTCACCAAAAGCAGACCACATTTAAACTGTGAAAAATAAGGAAAAGTGTACCCCCAACCCCAGCTCCTAGAAACAATAGGGCATGTAAAATTTCACTTTCTTAGAGTTTACTCCTAACATCTATAACTCCATTTCGGTAACTCCATGCTAGAGGGCTGCACCCCCACCTGTGATACTAGTTGCTTGTAGATTGACATCTAAAAGTATGTGTAGCCCTTGTTTCTCTCTTTATCTAGGTAGCAACTATAGTAGTAGTTACAGAAATGCCATGGTAACTGTCAGGTTGGTTCACTTATGATTGAGTACTGGATAGTTTTAGCCTGCTTATGCTTGCTTAGTTGATATTAGGGGAGCATGGAACAATTGTTAAAATAAAGTTGATATTAGGTCAGCCTGACTGCGAAATTCTGCTTCTGTCAATGGTTTGCTTAACCTTTTTGTGACTTGCTCTGACGCCCTGCTGTACGCAACCACCTGCTGTAGAATGCATAGCTTCTACCTTTAAAAACCCAGCCCTGCTGTGGATCATTGCTGTTCTTTACCATCCCAATGGTAGAGAGCAGACTCTGTGCACAGCTAAGTAAAGACTCCTAGCCCAACTGACTGACTGCTGGTGAGTTTCTTGTAGTAGGTTTGAGTCCTGTGTGGCCACAATACTACAAAACTACACTTGTCTTTATTATAAGATTCCCACAGGCTAAGAAGAAAATTTCAAATTGCAACTTTAATGAGAAATTAATAAAAATAAAATCCATTTCATTATTTTCTAAAGATTAGGTGTTGCTTTGTTCCTCAGGCAGGTTTAATCTCCTGAGCACAAATGATCCACCTATCTTAGCCTCCTGAATAGCTAAAACTACAAGTGAATGCCACTGTTTCCTCCAAAATCTACTTCATTTTAATTTGATTTGCCAAAAGCACTTAATCCTTCAGAGACAATGAACCCTTGATTCTTTTTTGAAATCAATTCAGAAAGTTATAATAATGAATCCTACTGAGGACTATAGTCTCAAATTCACGTAATTAAAAAAATGAAAAGGAAGCTGAATTTTTAAATTCTCTATTATGGCGATATATTAACAGCTTAATTTCAGTAAAGTAACAGTATAGAAATTCTTTTGGTGGTTTATTTGTTTCCATTAAGTCAGGGTGGTGGCCAACTACCCACCTATGCAGACTTATTGACTAGGAGTAAAGTCTTGTCTTAACCCTTGAGAGAAGAATACAACTTAACACTAACTATACATCTGACTCTGTTGTGCTCATTTATTTTGTGTTGCTGGCTTCTGATTTCTTTACATGTTTTTTTTTTCTCCTGTCAGCATGAATTCCCTCCCCCTTTCCTATTATTACCCTCTTCTTAATTGCTAGACAAACCTAAGTTAGACAGGGAGCACCTCTGTTCTAGCCAGTTATCTTTTCCATTATTTACAAACTCATTGCTGGTGTTGGAAGTTGATTCATTCTTCCTTAACCTCAGTTCAACCATTTAGCAATGTGAAATACATATTATAAAGAAAAACTGCTATATTTCATTGTCTTGCCTGAAAGTTAAGCAAGATGTATGATAAAGCCAAGGCATGAAAATCCAATGTTACCTTTGATGGCAAAGCATATCTTAGTATGTACTCAGAATTTCAGATACTTAGGACATTTTACAATATTTCACAATTGGAATCTCAACTCTGTAACAATCCTACATTTGCCAGGGAGCATAACCAAGATTCCTGATACGATAAGTAAAAAGAGTAAAAGGCCCCTGGGATTTCTCAGAGAAAAAAATTTCTACTAACTGGCCAGTGATTTTTGCCTCTGAAGAAGAACCAAGAATTGTACTTTTCTCTTTCCATTGGTGATAGTTAAGAACCTAGATCTGCTTCTTGCACTGTTACAGACACATAGATATGTGTTATTTATTTCTTACTGGCAAAAAATTTTAAAAAATTATGAATCATGGAATGAAATCAGTATCTCAAAGTTATTACTTGATTAGTTTCTCAAATGCTTTGAAATTTTCCAGAAGTTTCCTTCAAGATCCTGAGGAAACTACTTACAAAGATTTACAATATCTGTGGAATGAAATTTCCTTTCCTTCAAATCAGTATTCAATATGCATTTTAAAGTACTCCTTCTATTTAACTTTTTTGCTTATATTTAATTACTGGAATTACAAGATTTCCATTTCCTACACATTTTCATGGCAAATGTACACTATTGCAGATACGTTGAGGCTAAATGGTCTTTTGTAGACAAACCTCAGAGAAAACATTTGTAAGTGTTACTGCAGGAATATGAATTCTGGGTTCCAAACAACTTATTTACAAATAAACATTTGGATAGCTAATCATTTGTAAGAGAGGTTTCTTTATCTATTCAGCATTTGGTCCGTAAGACTGGCAAGGTCATCTAGTGGAATGGTGAGAGTAAAAGCTCAAATTATCAGTGTCCCAGTTAGCTGACACCAGGACAAGGTTTTACGTCTCATTTCACCTCTCACTCCCTTAAAAGGGTCAGCTTAGACAGTGGAGTGTCAAGATCATCAGGACTGCTAACTTTAGAAATTAGAAAATAAGTTAACTACTTCAATATATAGAATATATCAATATATAGAATGAGAAAAACAACCTAAAAGACTTCTTTGCCAATCAGAGGGGAATACAGGTAATAAGCCAATTGGGTTGCTAAATTCAAAGGGTTGACTGGAATAAAAAAGACTCAGGATTAAAATCAAATTGCTCTGATACACTATAAGATCTGGGCCCTGCAACGAGGAAAAGTAACTTGGCAGAAAGACAACACAGAGTATTCTAAAAGAGAATCTAAGGTTCTAATGATACAACACACACACACACACACACACACACACACACACACACACACACATATATATCATACTTGATCCATTTCATCTACTGAGGGGCATCTGGATTGGTTCCCTATTGTAGTGTAGCCTTTAATGTGGCCTTGTCTGTGATTCATTGGATAAATAATCAGGAGTGGGATTGCTGGATCATAGGAGAATTCTATGTTTACTCTTTTGAGGAACCTCCATACTGCTTTTCAGAGTGGTTGAAACCAGTATACATTCCTAGTTTCTAAATTTACAACCATGCAAACCAAGTCTGATGTGCAAATGTGTTTCTTTTGGTCCATTATGTTTAAAATTTGAAGGAGTTGTAAATATATAGAAACTAGAATTTCTGTATGAAAACTCAAGTTTTCACCTTATCTTTAAAAAATATGCACTCAGGTGGGCTCAAGTGGTTGGTGGCTCTCCCCTGTAATCCTAGCTACTAAGGAGGCTGAGATCTGAGAATCATAGTTCAAATCCAGCCCAGGCAAATAATTCCATGAGGTTCTTATCTCCAACTAACCACTGAAAAATGAACTGGTGCTTTGGCTCAAAGTGATAGAGTGCAAACATTAAGCAAAAGGAGCTCAGAGACAGTGTCCAAACCCTGAGTTTAAGCCCCACAACAGGACCAATGGAAAGAAAAGGTGGATGTCCTCATGTTTGTTTCTTTGTGGCAATTGCAGGTACTGTTGCAAAGCAAGTATTTTCTTAAATGGCCTGAGTACATGCTGTGCATTGTCTACTTCATTGATTAACTTGCTAAGCAATTGAATTTGCCATTATTTTGAATGTTAAAGGATGTCCTTTAGTGAAGGACATACTATTTTTATTTCCCTGTTTAAATGTATCTATTTAAATAATAAGTAGATGAGCACTCATCAAGATAGCTCCAAACAAGTTACTAAAAACTACTTTTCAAAATGAACAGAAAATTGCTTGAGCTCTATATTATAAATAATAACAGTAGCGGTTCACATTTTCTGGCATGCTGTGCAAGATTAATTTAAGCTCCATATCTAAAACAATTCATTTAAATCTTGGCATAACACGTGTGTGTGTGTGTGTGTGTGTGTGTGTGTGTGTGTGTGTGTGTGTGTGTCATTTTGGGAACTTAAAGTTGGACACTGGCACTATACATGAGCTTTTTTGCATAAGGATAGTGCTTAATCAATTGAGCCACAGATCCACTTCCAGTTTTTTGGTGATTAATTGGAGATAAACGTCTCATGGAATTTCCTGCCCCAGTTGGCTTTGAACCATGATCCTCAAACCTTAGCCTTCTGAGTAGCTAGGGTTACAGGCATTAGATACCAATGCATAGCTTTCACCACAATTTTTTAAATGTAGTTATTTTTTTGCCCACTTAGCAGATCAGAATACAGAAATTTTATGAAACTGAATAACTTGTTTCAGGTCAGAGAGATGTTAAATAACAGTACCAGGAGCAAAACAGGCAGTCCCTAGGGCTTATACTCACACCTATTATGAAATATGGACCCTTTAATGTGGTTATCCCTTCCTTGACAGTGTGAGATACTGCCACAGTAATAATCATATATGTTGACAATGTATATATGTGTGTGTGCATACACATGTATATATATATATATATATATATATATATATATATATATACGTGCATGGGTATGTGAAAAATGCACCTACTTTGTACACATATTCATTTGGAAAATTAAATTAATTTTCTACTGATGAGATATGTATCATCATATCAGATTGCATTAATTACTATGGTTTTGTAGAATCCTTTATTTATTGACTAATATACATTTTAACTTTCAAACGAATTTAAAAAATTTATAAACATGAATTGTGATCCTTATTGTGGGAAGTTATTTACAACCCTTTATATTTCCTTCCTTTTTTTAATCTTTTGTTCTCAGTCTTGGGGCTTGAACTCAGGGCCAGGGGACTACCCTTGAGCTATTTTGTTCAAGGCTTTAACACTTGGACAACAACTCCAATTCTGGCCTTTTTGTTGTTGCTTAATTGCAGAGAAGAGTCTCATGGACATGCCTGCCCAGGCTGGTTTTCAGCTGCAGTCCTCAGATCTCAGCCTTCTGAGTAGCTAAGATTGAAGGCATGAGCCACGAGTATTCAATTTACTCTTTATTTTTCTTAGCTCTGGGATGGAACCTAAAGATTCACTCAGTCTAAGAAAGTTTTCTAATACTGATCTATATTTCCATACCTAGTCATCCTAGTAATATGAAATCTTTCTGTCTGACCATAAGGCAGACTGCTTTAAAATGTCTTTTTATAGTCAAATTAGCAGAGCAGAATGATGAGCTAGAAAGAAAAGTTTAGAGAAATGCAATGCGCCTTTTAACAAGGTCTCTTTGCCCAGAGCTGTGTTCTCAAAGTTAAGAACTATTAGGATAAACTATTTTCTAGGAACAGGAAAATTGTCTTCTCAAGAGGATGTGCTATTTGTAGTGCAAGGAAAAGAAAGAAAAAGTCTTCAAAATCTTGCATCATAATAGAAAAATGATGGATGGAAATGAGCACTTGAGTAAAGGAGTTTCACTAGGGAAAAAAGGCTGAAAGAAAATGTGGCACACCGGACAAAGAAAAAAATAAGTATGCCCTACGAATACAAAGAGCTTGTGCAATACAAGTCCTGTGACAAACATTTGAAACATGGCCTTGTAGTAGCACTTTGAGACTTGTGGATAATATTGCCCTTAATTTATAGGAGAAGTAAAATTTAAGAGAAGTTGGGCATAAAGGTGAGACTCCATGTGATAGGCTATCCTCCATGGGAAAAAAAAGCTGAGCAACACTGCCAGTACTCATACAAACCAAGCAAAGAAAAGAAGCGCGGGGGGGGGGGGGGCGCGGGAAGGGGAAGGAAGGAAGAAAGTAAGGAAGGAAGGAGGAAGGGAGGGAAGGAGGGAGGGAGAGAGGGAAGTAGGGAGGGAAGGAAGGAAGGAGGGTGGGAGGCAGGCAGGCAGGCAGGTTGTTTGAGTGTTTTTCCTATTCAGAAAATTAGAGAAGAAGTTGAACAAATGACCCTGAGTACACTACCCAGTATTCTTGTCCTTGTAAGAATGGAATAAATTTCCTGAAGCCCCTTGTCTGCTTCTCTGCTTTTAGATGGTTAAATATGTCCATGAAGCACTTCTGTCTTTCAGTGACAGATACAGTCATCATCATGCATAATGGGCACAAGATGGTCATCCATATCACTGTATCTCCACATATAATGTGTAGTCCATTTAAATATCATAAAACATTAGATAGAGCCATTGAAATTAATATAATGTAGTCTTAAAAGAAGTGAAACAATTGTATATAGGGTTTTTTAATTTAGCAGGATAAAAAGAAAACAAAAAATAAAATTTTAAAGTTTTTACTTGTCCATTAGAAAGAATAATATTGTATCATTTGTAAAGAAATGGGAAGACTTGCAGAAATTATGTTAAGTGAAGTAAGTCAGGCACAGAGAGACAAAGATTTCATGTTTTCCCTCCAATGTAAAAACTAGAATTAGCATATAGACTTATAAATAAATACATAGATGGTATGCAAGTAAATATAAATATATTAACTTAACCATGGTAGATTCAAGATACAACTCAGTGTAATTCCTTACAAAGACAAAGTTCAACAAGTTGCACAGGAAAAAAGAACTTGAAGGGCTAGAATGAAGAGGATAAGTGGATGAGAATACAGTCAAAAATGTCTTACAAAATTCTGAAAATGGAGGGAAAGAATGGGTAGGGAGGGATGCATAAAATTTTGCAAGGGGTGACATTGTTCAAGATGTATTGTATTCATAACCTGCTTTGTTAAATTAGTACTCCTTTGTACACTACTTAAAGATTTTTTTTTAAATTAAGGCTTTAGGGGCTGGGGATATAGCCTAGTGGCAAGAGTGCCTGCCTCGGATACACGAGGCCCTAGGTTGGATTCCCCAGCACCACATATGCAGAAAACGGCCAGAAGCGCGCTGTGGCTCAAGTGGCAGAGTGCTAGCCTTGAGCCGGAAGAAGCCAGGGACAGTGCTCAGGCCCTGAGTCCAAGGCCCAGGACTGGTTAAAAAATAAATAAATAAATAATTAAGACTTTAACTCTCAATTCTTGCATGGGAAGCAGAAAATGTTTCTCTCTTTTTCCCCTTCCCGCATACTTCAACCTTGTTAAACTAAAATAAATCCCAGCTGAAAATTTTAAACACCTGTAACACTAGCTAAATGGGAGACTGATATCTTAGGATCAAGGTTCTAAACTTTGCAGGAAAGACCATGAAACTCTTATCTCTAATTAACCACTCAAAATCAGAGGTGAAGCTACAACATAAGTGGTAGAGAGCTAGCTTTGAGCGTAAAAAGCTCATGTATATTGCCCAGGCCCTGAATTAAAGCCCCAGGACTGCCACAATTTTTTTAAATAATGAAATCATAAAAACCAAGAGGGAAAAAAGATTCAAATTAAAAATAATCAAAAGCACTGAACATACTCCTCATCAAAGCAGATATAAAGACAACCAATATGTATTTTTGGTGATAAAGCCTTTTTCTTCTAGTTTTTTATTGTCAAAGTGAAGTACAAAGGGGTTACAGTTTCATATGTAAGGGAGTGAGTACACTTCTTATCCAACTTGTTACCTCCTCCCTCATTCCCCCCCTTTTCCCAATTCCCTCTCTCCCCCCCCATGAGTTGTACAATTGGTTTATGCCATATAGTTTTGTAAGTTGCATTAGTTTGTCTTTTCACCCTTTGTCTCTTGATTTTGGTATTCCCTTTCCTTTCCTGAGTTCCAATATGTATATATACAATATCTAGGATACAATGATATGAGAGGTAAGACCATGGGTAGGGAATACGGGAAAAAAAAAAAGAAGAAGGGCATAGTTTTTCATATGGCATGTTCAAAATAACTACAGCAGTGATATACCACTTGTTTCCATAACTTGAAGTTCATTTTGCTTAGCAGCATCTTAGGGTCATCCTAACAGAAGATCACAATAGCTCAAGAGCTAAGCCTGTGTGATAAAGCTTTTTGAAACTTACCTTAGAATCCAGTAACAAATATTTCCCTTTTGTTCCATTTTTAAAAATTTTCTTTAAGTAGTTGTATAAGGAATTGTCATTCAGACAAGCAATTTATAAATATAATATGTCTTATTCAGTGTTACCCCTTTCAACAAAAAAAAATCCAACCTTGCTATTTAGACATAAAATACCACTACCTATTTGTGAAAATGAATGAAATGTCAAAGTAACTGACACCAATCCCATTGGTCAATGATTTTCATTCCTTGCTACTCTGAATTCAAAGTGGTAGAACTATGTTGATAGTTCTTCAGACTCTTGTAAAGCTAAATATGGACTTACCATATTCCCTACCAATCAAACTCTAGGTATTTAACCATGTTATATGATTTTATGTCTCCATGAAAACCTGAATATAAATGTTTCTAGCGGCGTCAATCATCAAATCTAAGATCTTCTCCTAAAGGTGAATGAATAAACAAATCCACTCATTGACATACTCCTTCTCATATTCAGCAATAAAATAGAATGATCTCTATTCATCATAAAATGTATATATATATATATTATACATATACATTATATATGTATATATATAAATGAAGTGGAAGGCATCTATCTGAAATGATCATGTACTCTGTAATTTTATTCATGTGACATTTTAGGAGATAAAAAACTGATCAGAGAAAGCAAGGGGATTGAGAAAGAGGACTATTGAAGAAGTAAAGCACGCACCATTTTTGAATGGTAAAAGGATGAAAGTGTCGTACAAGTTACTGAAGGGCTAGATATTTGGCATGGTGTGTTTATCAAAATTCATAAAATGAGTGAATTATAAATTTTAAAAAGAACAATAGCATGCTGATCCTCCACAAATAGTGCCAAACCAGAAAAGACAGGATAACAGAGGGTAAACATTATAGAAAAATATAGATCTAAATAAAGAGATATGTGCATATGAAAATAGCATAAAGAGTTGGGCACTGGTTGCTCATACCAGTAATTCTACCTACTTGAGAGGCTGAGATTGAAACAAATGTGATTCAGGCAGAAAAGTCCACAAGAGCCCTTCTCAGTCAATAGTGGGGCATAGTAGCACACATCTGACCTCCTAGCTACTTGAAAGGAGGATTGCAGTTCTAGAATGCCCTTGGAAGAAACATCTGTGAGACTCTATCTCAATGGAAGAAAGTATAGTGGAATACACTCATCATCACACCTATGAGGCAAGTTGAAAATAGGGAGGTGGTGATCCAGGCATATGCCTGTAACAGGAAGCAGAACCTTGTTAGAGAAATAACCAATACAAGAGGCGAGAGGAATAGCTCAACAGTGGAGTGCCTGCCTAGAAAGCATGAGCCCCAGAGTATGAACAAAAACTAAAAGAAATAGCGAAACCCATTATAAATTGTTTAAAAGGAGAAAAGAAAGAGGAATTTATAAAGGGTAATATAGCTGCAATGACTATCATCAATGTACATTATTTGCATGCTGTAAATATCACAGTGGAACCTCTTTTATGACAAATTCATGACTATAAATATGCAGAAAATAGTATATTAGCAGATCTTAAAATGTAGCGCATACTCTGGCAAAACTATGTGATCAATATACAAAATAATTCAGTGAAGAAAGGAGTGTTGGCCTATGTAATAACTTGGAAATACAAACTCAAACACAAAAGTAACTTTATGTAAGCACTACACTGTAGTTGCTAAAGATATTTCCCAAGGAAATAAAAGTTAAAAATTCTTAAATAACTGTGGATGAATGTATATATGGCTGGTTAGATTAATAAGTACATAGATATCTGGTGGTTTGAGTTAGATTTCTAATTGGCAACAGTCTTGCAAAGGGGAAAGGCTAGACAATCCATTTGTGTAAATGTTAGAGCTGGAATTAATGGTATAAACTAATATTTGAATGCTTAGTACAGATAGGACAGAAAGATATAAGAAATATAGATATAAGGATAATTACAGCTATGCATATATTCATAATTTAATGTACATGTATTTCCTAGTACTGCCCACTGAGAGGTCTAGAAGTATGGACACCCATATCTATCAGGGAGATTTTTTTTTGTTTGTTTGTTTGTTTGTTTGTTTGTTTGTTTTGGCCAGTCCTGGGCCTTGGACTCAGGGCCTGAGCACTGTCCCTGGCTTCTTCCCGCTCAAGGCTAGCACTCTGCCACTTGAGCCACAGTGCCGCTTCTGGCCGTTTTCTGTATATGTGGTGCTGGGGAATCGAACCTAGGGCCTCGTGTGTCCGAGGCAGGCACTCTTGCCACTAGGCTATATCCCCAGCCCTATCAGGGAGATTTGAAATGAAACAATTGTCCAAATAAAAAAAAAAGAATTAATGAGGAAATGGTTGTTTTGAGGACCCAGGAGGGATTACATAAAATAAACTTGGAATATATTTGATTCATAGAAATTAATAAATAAGTACACAGACAGACAGACAGAAAGACAGACAGACAGACAGAACTTATGAGTTTGCATCAAAGAAATACAAGGTCCAACCAGAAAGAGCTCCTAAACTAGGACTGTTTGAATAATACACTTAATTAAATAACATTGAACTATAGTTAAAATTTTAAAAATAAGTATCCATAAGTTTATAATGGAAACAAACTATTTGAATAGTTTATAATTGGATAGATAGGTAAGGAAGTGGAAAAGAAATAAATCTCTGAAAACAATTCAAATACTTTATGTAGGTACCTTTCTTCCTCCCTTCCACTTCCACTCAAGAATGTGAAGTGAAACTCTTCATCACCTAGGCATGGGCTGTGCCACCCAACTTGCTGCCAAAGAGTATGGTGAGAGAATAAGAATTGAAAAATAACATACTTATAGCAAAGAAACATGAAACAGTATTTTAGCCAGGTGATCAAGACATTCTTTCAATGATGTCATTTTGATAATGTGTACACTTATTACAATGTGGCTTGAATAACTTCCAGGGTTGTCTTCTGCCTAACCTTTAGCCACAGTCTACCAAAAAAAAAGCATCAAGTTAACATAGGGGTAGAGTCATTCTACACAATAATTAACCATTGGAATCCTGTTAACCCCCACATTCAGAGGAAGAAATGACTAGATGTAATGTGGCATTATGAATGGAATTCTGGAACAACTAAAGGATATCAGAGAAACCACAAAATTATGTGACTTACTAATTAAAACACCAAATGAAGTGAACTACTAAAGGGTAAAATACTAATAGTATGAGCAGGCCTAACATAATGTCACATGCCTGGAATCCCAAGTACTGTGGAAGTAGAGTATAAGAGAATCACAGTTGGAGGTCAGTCTAAGCAAATGCACACAATCTACATGAAAAATAACTAAATATAAAAAGTCTGGTAATATGAGTAATGTAATAGAGTGTTAGCATTTCCCCTGCCTCAGGTCCTCAGCTCCTCCCATTAATCCCCAGATCTACCCATACCTAATGAGCCACTCTTACTCACTATTAAGACCTACTTTCTTCCTGTAGCCCCAGAGAGAATCTGCCACCTGGGTAAGGTGTAGACGCAATGTTGCTCGCTCTCCCATGGTAGATATGGCCCCACTAATAAACCTCTTTATAAACCTTCTTCTGTCCATGATTATCTATGCATGGTCCCCTAGGATGGCTGGGACATATCCTTTCATTGGTGCCAAATCCAGGATAGGTTCCTCGATAGATTTGCTCCCCCATTTCTGGGGGGTCCAAGCTGCCCCTGGGATCTATTCTGTGGTCCTTAGCCCACGCAGAAGACCATGGAGGTAACTTTTTCCTGACCAAGCACTCTACTTCCATCTACCACAACAATGACGGATTAGAACCTCCAACCAGGGAGAGTGACCATTAACTGGGGGCTCGGATCCAATTTTCCATAACATCACAAGGACTATGCCTCTAGGCCTCACCAAAATCTTGGTGCCAAGTTCCTAGCCCCACTCCCACGGACCATAAGTCATAGGGTTAAGTCAAGGGAATCAGCAATTGCAGTGACAGCTCCAATTAGCTGTTTATTCCCTCACAGTCAACTCCATTTGGAGTCAACTGAAAAGAACCCCACTGGGATGCTGGTGGGTATCTCTAGTTCAGCTCCACTGGTCACTCATCAAGAGTGGAGGACAGTCTAAAATGCTTCAAGAAAGCTGCTCAAGTTTGAGGCCAATGTTAAGCCTCATGCAATCAAATTTTGCCCCAAATTTGGAACCCTACATGGCCCCTTCATGGGATATTGGACCCCTGACATTTTACAGGACTTACATAACTTCTATGAGTGCTCGAGCAGATGGAATTCTCTTTCTTCCTCTCTCTCTCTAAACTCTGGCTGCCTGCCTTCCTGCCTGTGATATAGGATGGTCTGGTACTAGCTTCCAAAGATACCAATGTTTCTTTAACATCTGCTTTAAAAGGCACAAAGGAAGGTTTTGTTATTGATGTTTGTTAAACTTGGAGATTTTGTTAAATTCTGTGTGTTGTTGGCTAAATCCTAAGTTTTCTCTATCATTGACTTCTTGGTGGACAACAGAATTGGTTTTAACAAGCTCCATCTTGGGTTCCATCAAGGTTCCAAAAACCTCTAGGTGGAGCAGTCATGTCCTCACACTCCATTCTCCCTCTCTCCCCTCCCCCCCTCCCGCTGCCAGGTAATGGGTGTGCCAAATTCCTACAGGCAGGGCAGGGATGTGGAGACTCCAGCTTCCTGGAACCCTACCCTCCTAAACTCTGTAACCGCCACCTTGCAATTCAAATAAGTATGTTGCTGTGAACCTACTGAATCTCTGGAGGGCTCTGCCATCATTACACCATGCCATGTGTCTGTGCTCTGTTCCTTGTAATGGGGTTCCTCCCAAGGGAGGTGACCCCAAGGTAATAGGGTTGGAGTAGGGAATCCCCCATCCCTCCAACAGTCCACCATTCAGAGACAGTCTCAAGTAAAAAGATGGACTTATTGGGGAAGTGAAAAGTATACTCACTGAACAGAGTCACAGCCCAGACTCTGGAGCTGGAACCACAACCATAAAGAGCAGGCTGGATGGCCAGGGCCATAGCCCAGATTTGGGAGCTAGGACCGCGCGCTCCGGGCCCTGCTCCATTATAAAGGCAAACACCACATGGTCAAGCCAGCCACACACAGGTGGCCAATAAGGTTACAACACTTACAGAGCATACCAGGTCACATGCAGGTGGCCAATGGGGTTATAATCTGCCTCATAGCAACTGTTTGAAGTAACCTATCATTTTAGTTAGACTTGGCACACAGATTTGGCAGGGCTCACAGATGTAGGCAGATACACCTACTCATGGGAGGGCACAGGTTTAACCTTGAATGTTTTACTTCTCCAGTGGTCAAGCAGTTTACACAATGTTATCACAGAGAAGAGGAACTTCCCTGGATAGGGCAGGGGAGATCTTAGTGAAGATGGAGTTGGATTCTGCCCTCTTTAATTAATCTGAGATGGAGTCAATCTGACACTTCTCAACAGCCAATGATGGTGCTGGCCAGATCTGACCCCCATATTACATTTGTGTCCTGTCTCCTGTCTCCTGGACCTTCTCTGGTCATAGCATCCTCGCCATTGGAGATGAATTGATTTCTCAAAATGTGGCTTGTCTGTTTCCTTGCCATATAATCTGTGAACATTTTTGTTCACTGGAAAAGTTTTTGTTTTCTAACTGACTAAGTGGCTCTAAAATATGGGCAAAATAATGTCATTTTGCTCCTGGAATTCCAGAAAACTTGCATGGCCAATTAAAAAAAATCTAAGCATGCCCCAAAGCTTGTGCACAAGTGTCTGTCTGTCTGTGTGTAAAATATGTAAAAACTGGCATCATGGTTTCAAAATTACTTGATTTTGACTACTATTTCAACTTACTTTAAGTCTGTGTTAAAGTGATCTTTGAAGCCTGTGGGTGGAGTCACAGTAAACAGCCTAGATGCAATCCTGACTACAATTACCAGACTCCAGACCAAAAGGAAAAACCCAGGTTTTAAACCCAAACTGATCATGTTTGGGTACAAGCAAATGTGTCTAAGAAAAACTCCAAAAGATTCAAATATGTAGCACATAGTATAAGAGCATTGATGTAATACCAGTGTGTTATTCTTTATGTCCATCTATGCTAAAAGTTAAGTGTACATCTGATCTTGATAATTCTTTGGTATAGACTAAGATTTTGCTTCTCCATTTTCTGTCCTGTGCTCTCATAAGCTCTTTAAGATCAAGGGACCAGAGTCATTATGGAACAAGTGTGCAGATGTGGATGCTGACCTTCATTTTCCTGACCCAGGATTGATATTTTGCTTTATAGGATGCAGTTAGTACAGGTGTGCTAGCTGCATGGACTCTGGCGGTCCATGGCTACAGGAAGCTGCCTCCACAGTCTGTTCTCAAACTGCCTGGTTTCACTACTAGTGATTCCTTATTCTGTCTCTCTTGCATGGGAAACTGCTCAGGCAACCTAGGAATCACTGGTGGTGGTCCTGTGAAGATTTTGACAGGCCTAGAGTGCTCCTGCCCCAAGTCACTCAGTTCTCGAAGACTCAGAACTGCGTATACTTCCAAGATTAGAATTGGGTTTATAGCAGGCCTATCATGACAGAATTGCAACCAAGACTTTAAGTGTGCAGTAAGTTAAGACGCATGTTTGTGACTCTTACTCCAAGGTTAAAAGCATCAGAGTTGTGTTTGGTGGCCACAGGTTTGCATAGGGGTAGCATTGGTGTCTTCCCCCTCCATGTCTTACAAACTGTCGTGACTGCTGCAGAGAGCAGACTTGGTTGGCCTTTGGTCTGTGTGGATTTGTGATTAGGAAGACGGTTAAAGGCCCATGTCTTCTAAAATCTTTTTAAAGTTGTCACCCAGGTTAAACCAGTAGGGCACCAGCCTGCAAAACCAGAGTACTCAGAATAAGCAACCAGGGAATACTGGGAGATTTCAAATGTCTTTAACCACTCTGTGTAGGAATTTTTAGGCAACCCAGCAGGAGGTATGACAGTCTATCCAGGGGACTCTGAGAGATGTGACTGCAGTCTCAAGCAGATCCAACACATCTCTCCTGCCTGTCTCCATCACACATGACTGACAAAGCCTGCTGCTTGGGAATGGAAGACACAGCCACTTCGGATCCACTGAAGCTGAGACTTTTACATTGCCCTCTTGATTATTATTCATTTGGGTTCTCTTCCACCTGCCGGTAATGCAAAATGATATGATTTGTGTTTTATGCTAGACTCCTAACATATCTACTGAGTTTTGTCATTGCAGAACTCTGTCAAGTATTTATTGGTCAATTCTCAACAGGTTACAGGTAAGCTCTACTATTGTTCTTCTGTTGCTTTAATTGAAAATAAAAGGGGCTTTTATGGCTAAGACTCCTTTGATTTCAAATCCAGCCTGGGAAGATAAAAATCACTCTAAAACTCCATCTCCCAACTAACCGATAAAGAGCCAGACTGGAAGCATGGCTTAAGAGACTCATAGTAACCAGACAAATGCCGGGAGCAGCATTGTGGCTCAAGTGGTAGAGTGCTAGCCTTGAGCAGAAGTGCTCAGGGACAGTGCTCCGGCTTTTAATTCAAACCCCGTGAATGCCAACTGGGAAAAGCTATCCAAGCAATGAGCACCTATACTTTCAAGATGAGGTCAGTCCTGACAACAAGGAACCATAGAGAGGAGTAAGAGGAGATCAAGTCATATCCTAAATGGAGTCACTTTAAACTTGCCCTTTCAAAGTTAATCAGAGCTGGGAGATCAAGAGTTATAGTTGCTTGCTGACCTAATATCCATACCTGTGCATGTACCAAATGGACAGGATCAAGAGGGATAGTTGTTTGCCCACCTAATGCCCATACCTATTCTCATTCCAACTGGACAGGAACCAGAGGAATAGTTGCTTGCCCACCGAATGTCCATACCTGTCCATGTTTCAACTGGACAGGATCAAGAGAAATAATGTCCATACCTGTCCACTTTCCATCTGGACAGGAACCTGCATTCTTGCCTTTGTTACTTGCTATTTGTATTAGCCCCTGGCTGGTTGCTCCCAACCAGTCCACTACCCAATTGCCCTCCAAATACTCCCTTTCTTCCCCCAGTCCAGTTATTCCTTCTTCCTTGTAATGGGCCACAATTTGGTTTATGCTCCAAATGGAACTTTTCTGGCTTTGTGGCCAGGGTGTGTTCTCCCATGTCTGGAAGCTTCACTTACACTGCTTTGCCCAGGGCAGATCTGGATCCTGAAGACGCCAGCCCCAGTGACTCCTTGATGTGCCCAAGCCGCAGGAGGTAGCCAGAGGAGACCATAACACCCATTGGCTCTGATAACCATTCTCATGGAAATGACAAGGACCTTTACCAACCAAACTGTCACTTCTTGGATGGTACCCAACCAAATGACAGATCAGGGACCCCTGACTACTTCGCTCCTTTACAGCATGAAGTAGCTCCAAAAGAAACAACCTCTGCCCATACTCCTTGCCTGGTACTTCTCCCCAGGTATTAATAAACAACAAATGGGAGAATGTTAGCATTTCCCCTGCCTCAGGTCCTCAGCTCCTGCCATTAGCCCCCAGATCCCTCCATACCTAATGAGCCACTTCTACTCACTATTAAGACCTACCTGCGTCCCCTTTAGCCCCAGAGAGAAGCTGCCACCTGGTTAAGGTACAGAGGCCATGTTGCTCCCTCTTCCGTGGGAATTATGGTCCCACTAATAAACCTTCTTATAAACCTTCTCCTGCTGTCTGTGATTATCTCCACATGGTCCGCTGGGATGGCCAGGACATATCCTTTCATAGATCACCTGCCTAGCACCACTCTGAGCACAAGCCTTACTACCACCAATATTGATAATAGCAACAATAATAGATTGTGTACTGGACATATTATATACTATCTTAAGTTCTAAGAAAACAAGTTCTATGCTATCTTTTAACTCCTTTGTAAATATTATGCTATCCTAAGATTCAAAAATTTATTATAAAGTGAACTAAATGCACATAATCATGTAGGGCAATGTTTCTTCTTGTTGACTTTGATCATTCTGGTTGAATTTTTTATGATCCTAGAACACTCTATTTCAGTTTGTTCTCAATCATAATAAATATTCGATAAATGTTGCATGCTTTTAAAATACAATTCTGCATGTAGATGATCTGAGTCTCATTATGAGCTGGCTGTGACTCCCTGCATCCAGACCAGTGCAATGCCCCCTGTGAAGAACTTGCCTCCTTCTTCCTTGCTTTTCCCCTTTCATTTTTCCTTATTCCATTCTTATAATAAATAGCTGAATGTTGAAACAGTCCTCCATCATTCTTACTAGGCATCAGGAAATTCCATGTGTTTCCAATCCTTCGGATTATAATTGAGTAATCTAAACTCTACAGTGTTTGAACAATTTGTTCAATGCTAAGCTGCTTTTAAGTGTAGTCCTTTGACCAAAATGAGAAATAAGCACCATTCTGTGAGCAGATCCTCCACACCTTCAAGAATTATCTTGCTTATCCTTCTTAGAACCTCTCTAGATTCTTTTTACAAGATGTACATATATATGTATACATATGTATATATGACTGTAATTTAACCTGATCATAACTGGGAGTTTTTCCTTAAAAGAAAAATATGGCAACTTATTAGAAGTCTGGGGGCTGTGTCAACCTGGGAGTGGAATGGTGGGAAGTTATGCCTCCTGAATTCAAGAGTTCACCTGCTGAAAATTATAGAATACTGATGCCAATGAGGACTCATTTGGATGAAGCATAAAATTGATGCCTTTAAAGAGATTGAATAAACTCTTTATGTTACAATCTGGCATGAACTTTTAATATTAACTACTGCATATTTTATAGACTTTATTTGTTGCCAAGAAGTAAAACAAACATTAAGATGTTATTGCCTCAACTAGTACACTAAATGCTTCCGAAACAGTGGTATAAAAAGTAGAATAACAGGCTGGGGATATAGCCTAGTGGCAAGAGTGCCTGCCTCGGATACACGAGGCCCTAGGTTCGATTCCCCAGCACCACATATACAGAAAAAACGGCCAGAAGTGGCGCTGTGGCTCATGTGGCAGAGTGCTAGCCTTGAGCGGGAAGAAGCCAGGGACAGTGCTCAGGCCCTGAGTCCAAGGCCCAGGACTGGCCAAAAAAAAAAAAAAAAAAAAAAAAGTAGAATAACAGACATCATAATCATGGAAAATATCTACATGAAACTCACATTTGCCATGAAAGTGGCAGTTATTTTTCATCTAGAAATAATTATATCTCAATTACTTACACTCTGTAAGGGAACATTTCATCAAAACCTCTCATTTAATTGATATAAGGATGTCTTTTGTTTGGAGAGAAATGTAATATCTAATTTGAACTAATTAAAGGAATAGGCATTCTGAATTAGTGAAAGGCTTATGTCTATTGAAAATATGCATCTTTATAAGTTTCACATGCAGAGAACAATACAAAACAAAGCATGAGCTTATCACAGGAAAGGAAGGATCAAAATTAAATTGTTACCTAAAGAACAAGTAGATATCAGGTAGATTGCCTCAATTTTTCTGTAACATCCAGGCATTGAAAAGTTTCTTTCAGAAAGTAGAGGTAAGGTGAAAGTAGCAGAGCACCACCCTTGAGTGATGCAGCTAAGCAGGAGTGGTAGGACCTGAATTAAAGACCTAGTACCAATATGCATACACATGAACTGAATATACTCTCTCTCTCCTCTCTCTCCTCTCTCTCCTCTCTCTCTCACAATCTGGAAAAAAATTATTTCATTGTTTAAAGACACACCTTATATTTAAATTTGCTTAGATTTAAAATAGCAATAATTACTGCATAAATACAGAAATAAGAAGCATCCCAATGTAAACAGTTGGAACGAAATGTATTCTTTGAAACTTATTTGCTTGTTTTCATACCAGTTCCATTACCATTTCAGAATATTACTTCTTGTAATCTGCAGAGGAAAACAGGACATTCTCCCTGGCTTAACACATGTGGTAGCACAGTTTTTCAGGTTTTTTTGGGGGGGGAGATGAGAACTGTTTTAATGCCATTAAACCCTCTCCACTCTGCGCTCACCCATTACTAACCTGTCACTATATGGCCATGGAAGCCAGACAGTGTGTTCAGGAAGTCATGGCAGGGCAAAATAATAAATATAGCAGTGTCACTCTCTTTGTTATTTTTCTCAAGCCAAAAAGAAAGGGAAAAAAAACAATATAAAATCTTAAGGTAAGTGAAATGTAAAAAAGAAAACAACTAATACCAAATGAAAAAAATGTAATATAATAATGGCCACAATTTATAATAAACTACGTGGTTATCCATTTACATTTAATGGAAATCACTTTTATTCCTTTGAAAGAAAATATATCTTCCTGGGAGGCCTCTTGTGATAGAGAACTGATCATTCTCACTGTTATCTTAAGCTGATTATCCTGCTTTTACATATAATAAGGAAATCACAAGAAAGTAAAAAGAAAAAACACCATGTAATTTTTCCAGCTCTCTAGACTGTTTTGACACAAGTCTCCATAAATAGTCTACTTATGCATCTTTCTACATGGCAATGTGGTTTTGACATCCAACACTGACGTGCAACATATGACATTCACTGAAAGGCATGAAGGGTAAAATCAGTTTGAATCCTCACAGGACAGTCTGTCTTGAAAGTATACCCAGGCCATTGCTTATATCGTCCAGTCTTAACATGTTTCATTCTACATGATATTAGGCAGAGAAATAATAGAAAAGACTCACAGCAACCATCAACACACAGATGACATGGGAAATGGCAATTATCATGGTTTCTGAATGCCCCTGTAAACCTATGTGGAGATTTCACTGCCTTGTTACTGTAGCAAAATGAGATGTAATGAGGTCATAAGAGCTCTCCCCTCATGAATGTATTAATATCATTATTAAAGGAGTGGCTCTTGCCTAAAGTATGGAAAGCATGGGCTTTCCCTATTCATTCTGTCTTGTTCATGCTCCCTTAGGCTTCCACCCAGCCTTGACACTGGCTCTTGCCAGCTTCTTTTGCAGTGATATTAGACTTCCTAGTCTCCAAAGCCAGAGATATACATTCAAATTACAAATTCTTCAGTAAGTGGCACTCTGTTATAGCACAACGGAAATAAATTAGACAGCAATCATTAAGAAAATGTTTATTATATGAATATTTATTTGTCTCATTTTCTGATATTCTTTCTTCATCATTTTTATAATTTTCTGATTATTGAAAGTAGTAATATTATTATCTCTAAATCCAGATTAAGAAAATTCTGAATGATGTTTCAACAAGTATATTAATTATATTTTTAAATAAAACTACATCCATCATTTATAAACTATCAAATGCTTGATATAACTTTCTGTGTTGTTTAACAGTTCTTTTATTACAGTTTCCTCTGATATATCTGGCAAATTTCACTCTTTCAGAAATCTTTTATCCTCTGGAAATAAAAAAAGGCAGCAATTTCATTAGAAGCATACAATGCCACTTATTACTGAGTAAATAATATGGAGAAAAGTAAACCACATTTTTAATGTCTGATATATGGATTCTACTAGCTTATTATAGTGAGAATTTGGTTCTTATGAGTGATTTAGTACTTTCTAATCTGTCTCATATCATTTTCAATGCTGTAGTTACATTTGTGTTGACTCAGTCCTCATAAATTTTTCTCTGGTAACTCAGCTATTATGATAAAATTGACAAGGGAGCCTCCAATATTATATTTACCTTTATCAGTGATCTCTTTAATTTGGCATGCACATGTATAATGACCCCTATGAATAGGCGATACAGCAGATATGCTTATTCTTAGTGAGTTTTTATTTTAACTTCTCATATCTGCCATGCAATTTAATTCCCATACCTCCAATGTAGAGAGCATTATTACTGTATCTTTTAGATAAAGAATGGAGTGTCAGAAGGGTTCTGAATAGCTTCCTAACATTGCTAAAAGTGGTACGCTGGAAGATGAACTACAGCAAATTGATTTCAAAGTGCATATTTTTTAACAAGTATGTAATATTGAGTCCTGAAATAGATGGTTTGTCTTTGGTGGAAAAATATACATATGTCAAAAATTTCAAGTTTAAGCTGCTTTTAAGAAACTTATAACTAAGGAAGACAACTATTTTATTTTAAAAAGTTGATCTCAAAATCTAAAATTTCCAACACCATTACAGGCAAGGAAGAGAGATGTGAGTGGTCTATCTTTGTGTCTCTCGTCCTGTGATGGTTTCCTACATTTTTTAAAAGGTAGAGTTTGAAAGTTCTGGGTTAAAATAGAAGTCAGAGACTGCCAAGAAAGATGCTATCACAATGAGAATTTAGATTCTCAAGAACAAAATGTGATTTGGCAAAGCTCTGCCATGAGAAATCACTCTGGCAGCATAGCTCAGGGTAGCTGGGAACAGTGAAACACAGAGACAAGAAGAGGACTTCCTTTGGAAAGAGATCATGAGTGGGTGATGAAATTGATATTTGTAGCCTCATTCCTTTAATATTCCCTCCTTTCAGATTATCAAATGTAATCCTTCCTGCAGCTTTTGTTTTCCTTACCTGTGAAAACAAATTTGCAAAAAAAGGAACTTTTTAACTTTTCCCTTGGTTAAAGCTCATTTGGATTTTTTTGCAGCTCCAAATAGGCATAAATGCAGAGGATTTTATCCAGTATGATTTTAGTAGGAACATTATTCTCCATCAGTGTGAAATGATGATGGCTATTTTGCTTTGGCTAAGGCAGGAGTATGAACAGAATAGAAATTCAGGTAGGATAGGTAGAAATTGGACACTTGAAGTCCAATGCACCTTGTCTTTTGGTTCTTAAGTATTTAACTATATAAGACAGGAGGAAAACCATTTGTTGGGGGAAAAAGAGAGACTATATATTGTTATGATTTAGGTTGACATATTAATGTGATTTACAGGAAGACTCCTAAATCCCTAACTGAATTCTTACATCTCTAAATCCTTGAGGATGAATCTTGAATCCTCCCAGTACTTTTTGTGTGTCTTTGATATTATAAATGCTCTTGGAGGGAATGCTACAGTGGTTCTCAATATACAAAAGCTAGAAAACCATAATGGTACATACTCACTCTTATGCCTGTCTTTTCTCCTCTACCATAATAGTTCACATATATATTTAGCAATAGCTGGAAACTGTTTCTGTCATACCTGGAGAGGAGCCCAATGAATGATGGAGACCATGGATGTTAATCCTACAATGTGCAAGAGAGTCCCACAATTTAAAAAAGAGCTGTGGTTTAATGAATCAATATTGCCAAAAATGAGGAGTCTTGCATTACAATAAGGGAGACAAAACTGATAAAGGAAATATTAAAATAAAGTACACAGCTTCTGATCTCTTCTGAATATAAAGACTAAATTCAATTTTTATTTATACTTCTAGGTTTCATTTGTGGATTCTCCAGAAATCAGTTTCAACTCCTCAAATCTTCCTCCCAAGTAGAAAAAAAACAAGCCTAAATATTGATCCTACTATTAATTGCTTTCCATACGTTCCCATGGCATTCTTGTCCATTTCTGTGTGCAGTCTGTAGCAGAATCTGATCTCTATAACTTTTGTAACCAAAGTAGTTGTAAACAAGGAAGAAGAACTCTGGGTAGCAGATTTATATCTGGCCCTGAATCACTGTATCCATAATGTTAACAGCTCACTAGCCCTCATGGACTTTGAAATCCCTCTTTTTCCAGAAGTGGCTAAATTTGTCTTTGGTCTTAAATACACTAGCTCTGACAGGCTCTAACCTATTCTTGAAATTAGCTAATGATATAATATTGGAATTCTTCTTCAGATGCACATTCAGTACTCTGTATTTCCTTCTTCCATAGTGAACTCGGGTTTGCCAGTTATGACACCTAGGTTGGCCTCATCTTACAATCATCAATAGTGACATATAATAAAAAAAAAAACTTATGTGGCATAATTGAATGAAAAATGGAAATTTTTGAAAAGGTAAGTCTGGGAGCATATACCAAGTGCCCAGAAAGCTAAATAGTCCTATATTTTAAGAGAATTTAACAGTAGTTAACATACATATGTACATATGTGTATTGTAGTGTGTGTGTGTGTGTGTGTGTGTGTGTGTGTGTGTGTTTTAACTATACATTTTCCTTAGGCCCTATTACTGTGTGAATTGTAAAGACGTTGCACTGGTGAGTCAAGGAGTGCAATCTAGAAGGCCCAGCTCTTATTTACTTAGAAAATTGTTTTTAAGATATTTTCTGGGCTGGGACTGTAGCTTAGTGGTAGAGGGCTTGCCTAGCATGCATGAAGACCTGGGTTCCATTCCTCAGCATGACATACACAGAAAAAGCCAGAAGTGGTGCTGTGACTCAAGTGGTAGAGTGGTAGCCTTGGGCAAAAGAAGCCAGGGACAGTGCTCAGGCCCTGATTTTAAGCCCCAGGACTGGCAAAACAAACAAAAAACAAAGACATTTGCTCAAACAAAGCTAATGTCTGACATCAAGTAGTAAAAGAGATACTGAATGCAAAAATTTTCATCGAGACCAGCTGTATACCTGCCAGTTCTCCTGTTTATCTTGCAGCCAATTAATTCAAAAGTACATTTATGGAGAGAAGAAACTGGGAGAAAATGAAGGAGGGGATGACATCTTAATTAATCAATATACTCATTACCTGACTTATATAACCCCTCTGTAATTCACTTTTACAATTTTTTAAGTGAAAAAATAAATTTACGGATATAAAAATTTCTAGCACAGGGTAGAGAGACAGATTTTACAGGAAAAGAAAGTTCTTACTTTAAAAGGAAAGTTCTAAATACTAGATAATAACTTAAAGACTTTTTGGCAAACACTAATGAGAGAATTTAGGAATAAACCAATTACAGCTGCATTTACCTTATTAAAACACAATTTTCATCTCTGGTATTGTTTCAAACACACACACACACAATGATGAAGAAATCTCTCAGGGAGAGAACATATTTGGTTTTCTTATCTCATAGTAACATCTGTAAAAATAAGACTCATGTGATTATATATCAAGTGAAATGAAACTGTAATATTGTGATATTCTGTAGCAGCAGTATAATATTCATCTCAATATTTGGAGCCTTTCATCTCCTCCTTTATCTATTCAGCAAGGCCTATAAGAGCATTCACACTGTAGCAGATATAGCACTAGATTTTAAAGTCACAATGACAAATGAGAGATTGCCCTTACCTCACGGCTCTAGAAGTCTAGCTGTGGATTTGATATGTAGTGTGAGGTGGATATGAGAGAGCGAGAGAGTGATGGAGATGAAAATCATAAATATACATAAAAGTAATGTTTTGCATGTATGGGAAGCACAAAGATATTAGTGTTTCTAGGATGGGAAAGGAGGGAGCAACTAATAGTCTGTTAAGCAGTCTAAAAGGAAGGACACACTAAATTTCTATAGAGAAATGGTAAACCTCACTGTAGCAAACCCTAGATGAGACAACTAGTTCTTCAAGGCTGGTGAGATACACAAGGTACTTACCCAACCTGGAAATGGGAAACAAGAGCTCTCTCCTTGAGTTCTGTGGCAAACTTAATGTACATCCCAATCTGAGCTCCGTCTATTACAGTCTTGGTAACTTTGAATAAATTAATCTCTTCATCTACAAAGCAAGAAAGCGATGATCCCTTCCCCGAAAAATCTCAATGGGCATGAGAGTTGTTCCCGTAAAATTGCCCAGAAATGTGTAGATCATATTAGGGGCATTTGACAATGCTAATGGTATATTCATATTGAAAATGACCATGATAATTGCAGTAGTGATCTTCCTTCTTATCTGAATGCTTTTATACATTGAAAATCATCAATGCACTTTTTTCTATTCTTCACCAAGATTGTTATTACTTGCCTGTCAAGTCTCAGTTCAAATATTCAAGCTCACTTGTAAGTAAGATTATTCTTCTTATGTAATAATGAGCATTTTTTTTATCTTTGTCATAAAATTTCTCACACTCCATGGTTATAAATGACTTACTTTTCTTACCATTCTCCCTCACCCTAAGCAAAGCAAAAGGGAAAACTAAGGCACCTTGTAAGCTTTTGAAAGATTGGCTCTGTGTCCTAAGCCTTATTACTTCCATTTGTGCAACAAATGTTTATTGTATATAAAAACTATTTGTTGATTTAATATGTTCATATGAATAGTAATAAAATGCAAAAACTCAGACTGTGTACACGGACTCATATCTGAAGTCCTAGCGACTCAAAAGGCTGAGAGCTGGAGAATTTCAATTTTAAGATAATCCAAACAAAATGTTCATTAGAGCTCCTTTCATGCACTAGCTGTGCAAGGTGGTCCAGACTTGTCTTCCTACATATGGTGGGAAACATAAAATAGGAGAATTATAGTCCAGCTACAACCCCTGGTGGAAAACTGTCAAGACTCTATCACAAAAATTCCTAGTGTATAAAAGAACTAGAAGCATGGCTTAGCAAGAGAGTACTTGCTTAGGAAGCATGAGGCCCTGGATTCAAACATCAGTATTGCTGTAATTATAGGAGTAAATAAATAACAACAAAAAAACCCAAAATCTAAGTACACCTTTTCTAAAATAAAATTCCCTATACAAAGGTTCTTACAGTGAACATAATAAATAAAAGTCAACATTTCCTGAGAAAGGAAAATGCTTCATCTCCTCTACAGCTTAGAGACTTCAGAAGCAATGTATTAACATAATAACATGACCATTTTTGATTAAGAGGTTTTATACCACTAACACAAAGGAGACCACAATACAAGGTGGATAGAGTTCATAAAAAAATGTCCAAAGGTAAAACCAGAAAATCTCTGGTTGTGCCAAAGTCATTTATTTTTCATGAAAATGTCTTCAGGCAATGAAAATATCAAGCACAATGGTTAATATGTCAAAGACCAAATTTCTTTTAGTCTCAGGAAAAAGACAAAGTTGTTCAGAGAATAGTGATTAGAGAAAAATAAAAGGCAACACAGATAGAGGGAAGATCAAGGATCACTAAGTAGTTACTAAGGTAAAGCAAAGTAGTCACTAAGGTAAAGCAAAGATCTCAGAAAAAAAATGGTGTTTCCAAGTGGAAAACTTAAATCTGATGTGGTTAAATTCATGGGATTCATTGACATAAAAAAACTAGAAATCACAAATTCACATTCCTATAACCTCAAAAAAATCATGCCGAATAGAATTGCATCTCTGAATTTACTCCATAAACACTCCAACAAGACATTTCTTTGGGAACAGGGGTCTTTGTCCTGGTACAACACTGCTGGATTCTGCTGTTACCACTGTTTTAAGTAGTTGGATATATAACCACAACATTCATTCTACCCATTAAACCTAGAGACATTTGGATGTTTAAACACTTTGGAAGTATTAAAAATTCCCAATCCCTGTAAATAACAGAGAGGCAGTCATTGAACTGGCCTTGAGTAACTAATTATTTGAAGAGGAATACCATCATTATTTTTCTTTATATTTCCCTAAGGGAAAAGAGACCAATGGCATATAATACACTGCAAAAAATGATTTTAGTGAAACAACTTGGCACTAAATTGGATATTGAGTCATTTATTCCTTGGTTGTTTTTGGTTCAAAAGTGATACATAAAATCTCTACTGTGAGGTAAAGACAATCCACTCATATTGTGCATTGCCGGTTGGCCCCAGTGTGGTGGGCAGTGTGTGTCTGTCAAATTCTTTTTTTTTTTTTTAACTTTTAATTAACCTGTTGTCAAAGTGGTATACAAAGGGTTACAGTTTCATACATAAGATAGTGAGTACATTTCTTATCAAACTTGTTACCTGCTCCCTCATTTTTCTCCCACCTTCCCTCCTCCCCAATTGCCTTGCCCACCAGTTGTACAGTTGGTTTACAACATATTGTCTTCTAAGTATTGCTATTGCATTGGTTTGCATTTTACCCTTTGTCATTCCATTTTGATATTCCCTTTCCATTCCCTAGTTCCAATCAATGTATATAAAATATTGAGGGTGCCAAAGTCAATTAGAGTGACACGAGCCTATGGGACATATGTTTCATTATCTCCATCAAAACATCTAAACTTTCTTATTTGCTCTAACTAAATATCATATTTATTTCTGCAATTACTTCCTCTTAACTTCTACCTAACCATGAATGTTATCAAACACTTAAATGAGTAGCTAAAGAACTTAGTCCCAAACAATAGGAATGGAGGGAAATATTTAGGAACTCCTAAAAATAAATTCAATTGAAAATGTTTTTATGTAATGGACATTGTCATGTGTCATATTTGGAATTAAAAAATCAGAAGAGTGCTGGGGATATAGCCTAGTGGCAAGAGTGCCTGCCTCGGATACACGAGGCCCTAGGTTCGATTCCCCAGCACCACATATACAGAAAACGGCCAGAAGCGGCGCTGTGGCTCAAGTGGCAGAGTGCTAGCGTTGAGCGGAAAGAAGCCAGGGACAGTGCTCAGGCCCTGAGTCCAAGGCCCAGGACTGGCCAAAAAAAAAAATCAGAAGAAAAGGCCAAAGATGGTCTGAGAGAAACAAAATCAATAAGTACATGAAGCCTCTATCCTGAGTCATATTCGGACTGAGTTAAAAGAGCCAGGAGGTGCTTTACTAAGGACTTTTCATTTTGTAAAATTTCCATTCTTGATACTTTTTGCCATTTTCATTTAGAAATTTGTGCCATTTTTGTGCTTTCAGCAAACATCTCAATTAACAAAATGCGTGTTCTTTGTTTTAAGAACAGGGTGAGGGATAGAGAAGTGAAAAAAAATCCTCATATTTTAAGAAGTGTTGAGAACAATGCTGCATGATATTTAAAAGGATAACAAAACTATTGTGTCACCTATATTTTCTTTTGAATCTAATCCTCACTTTTTGGTCTGAAGGAAATCTAGATAAAAATGTCTCTGAAATTATACTAATTGAAGTGAGATAGACCCAAAGCAAAAAGGACTTTATAGTTTCCCTCATAGGGAACAATTAGTACGTGTTTAGGCTAATCATAGCAGATGATCACAAAAACCCAATTTCTATGCCCTTATGAACTTCTAAGCATTGAAATGAACTCTACGGTATGGAAACAAGTGTTATGTCATTGCTGCAATTATTTTCAACATGCCATGTGAAACTGTACCCTTTTTTTTCCTTTTTATTCTCTCACATTTACTTCCTGTGGTTTTGTCCCGCTATCACTGTATCTTATCATAGTACCCTGGATACTGTATATATGTGTATTAGAACTGGGGAAGGAAAAGGGAATACCAAAATCGACAGACAAAGGAGAAAAAGACAAAAGTCCAAAGCAATACTTACAAAATCACTTGGTGTAAACCAACTGTAAAACTCATGGGGAGGGGGGAGGAAAAGACAGAGGGGGGAGGTGGGGGACAAATGAGGGAGGAGGTAACAAGTTGAACAAGAAATATACTCACTGCCTTACATATGAAACTGTAACCCCTATGTAATTCACGTTGACAATAAAGGGAAAAAATGTCTCTAAGACATATCTAAAGCTTCATGATTATAAATTTGCAACACATCAAACGTATTCTAATCTTTCCTGTATTCTCTGGAAAATAATTTGAACCATTTTATGGAAACTTTTGAAATTGATCCCTTTAAAAATTGTTACATTTATTAAGCACAACATGCAGCTCCTTATCAGGAGCCTAGGAGGGAAAGAGTTTTTACCATTTCAAGACCAGAAATTTTCAAATATTCTTTGTTCTTAAACCTAACCCTATTAAGAGAGGCCATTCATGTGCCATAGCCCTTACTAAAATGACATATCTGAAACCAATATTCAAGAAAATGACCATATGTATATAATATGCTTGTGTTAAAGAAAATAGTACAAATGACTGGCATTCATCAAAAAAGACTCTCCTGGCTTAAAAATTGCCACTGTATGTAAGTCTTAAAAGACCAGCTATTTAAGCTATTATTGGTATTCAGGAAAGTGGGTGGTGCCTTTCTAAATCAAGCTAGTGAGCAAACCTTTTGTTCTTACTAAAATTAATCTTCAGTAAAACCTGTATGGATGAAAAAAGAAAAAAAATCTTACATTTGTTTTATTCTGAAAGACAGACCAAGAATATACTATTATCTTCACATTCACCTTAAATATATAACCGCAGGAATGTTTCCCAGGGTCACAATGCTGTAACCTTTTTCCTTAGAAACAACATCTGAGAGACAACATGAATACCAAAGTAAGCTTCAAAGACTTCTCATTCTCCCTCTACAATCCTATCAGCCTCAACCCTTACCTACTTTTGTACCAATCATATTTCCATCTTTCTTCATTTTCACTCAGGTCTAATTCCTAGGTTAGGTTCTGCCTTGGGCTTTAGTAATGTTTTTTCCTTAAAGTCTGGTGTTTACCCTCTTATCACAGATCTCTTGACATTGTAACTGCATTCATACTGTGATCCTCAGGAAAAAGATACCAACTCACTCTCATTTAAATCTACTTTTACTAAAAATTGAATGGATGAAAAACCTTCTTCAAGGCTCTGTTCATCATACCATAGCTGTGCCCAATGGTCAACCAATGACAACAGTTCCAAAGTATAATTTTTATAAGATATGTAAATTTTCCTTGTTACAGTTGCTCTATCTTGACTAAAATAACTCTCTTTCTCTCTTAATTCATTTTTCTTAAAAAATTAAGCAAAAATGTATCTATTAAAGACAATAAATATTTTCATGCTATTTATTTTCCATTAAAATAAAGAAGAACTCATTTTTCTAAGGATAAAATATTGGAAACCAGAGTAGTAAGAAGAGGTGATTTTTCAATCTCCTAGGAGTGATTCATCTTGAAAATTAAAGTTTCTAGTGAGAAAGAGACTCACTAAAGTACCAGAGTCGATAATTCCCCCTCCAAAACCTAATCCATTAAAATTAGCAGCGACTGTGTCTGCGATGCTAGCCCAAGCTCCAACACCAAACAACAAGTATTGTTTCTATTTGGACCTGATATTTTCCTCAGCTGTAAAGTAGGAAGACATAAACAATGCAAAGCCTATTTCTGACTTACTGAAATTGTACATTATCAAGGAAAAAGACAGAATATCTAGAGTCATAAGTTTGGAAGTTCCTTGTGATTTCTGTAAATGGTATTTATGCATTTTATACAAAAATGTTTAGCTCTATTTAGGTCAAGAGAAACTCTCTTTGAACTCCAAGGGTAAATTGCCTCCTTTGGGAAGATCAACTAAAGCATTCTTAGGCTGTTTTTTGTTTGTTTGTTTTACTAAGAAGGTATTCAAGGTGTTCATTGAGCACGTATTGTGTGGTAGATACTGGGATTGCACTTCAGTTAAGAAAAGTCAAAGGTAGAGGCTTTTAGTGTGCCTTTGAAGAACAAGTGGGAGACTTACATGAAGGTAAATGTAATTATAACTAATAAAGTCAATTGTTGAGAAGGTGTAGAATATCATGTGAGGGTATGAGAAGTTTGGCAGAGATATAACATTCTTAGAGTTCCTGAAAACTCTCAATGCGAAAATTGTTCATGAGATTTAAAGTGAGAGTAGAGTGTTCTAAAATGACTATGGTATGAGAGAATTCATTAGACAAAGAATATGGTAAGTATGGATATACAGAGAGACAGTGGGAATACTGCATCTATACCATGATGAAACTTAAGCTAACCACAAGTACAATCACAAACACTATTTACACATAACATTTTGAGAATACAATACTGGGGTGTCTAATTGTGGTTTTATTGCATAAATCAGTCCTGAAGATAGTATTTGAATCAAATTTCTTTCTTCCCCCTCTATTCTTGGTACAGGTCCATGATGAAGTCTTGCAGATGTTACTAAAGTATTAAGAGATACTTTCAGTTCCCTAAAGACTTCAAAATGAGTTTTATCATGATAATAGTTAATAATAATTGCAAGTAAAATTATTAGCTTTTATGTCATAAATATTAATTTGTACTCTACACCTCTCTATGAAAATGTTATATTCCTTAAAATTGGTACTAGTACTAATTATAATACAAAGCACTTACATAGCATTTTTTGTTTGGGAAGATAATTTTAGTAGATTGCTCTTCTGCTAGTGAGAAGAAAACCCTTAACAGAACTAATTGTTTTCTTGAAAGCTATGTGATTTATTGTACCAGAGTGGAGCTGAACATTTAACCTAAGGGACACCTCCAAAGAGAAAGTATTTTTTATACTTTTTTCAGGTAGGAGACTTGGGTCCAAGCATTTGTGTTTTCCCTCTATAGTAAATATATATATATATATATATATATATATATATATATGTATGTATATATATATATATATATATAGAGAGAGAGAGAGAGAGAGAGAGAAACATCAAAATGCTCTGAAAAATTTCTAATAAGCTTCTTCTGAAGATAAATCTCCTTTATTTCCTGGCTTCCTCACCTAGCGTACATCTACTTCTACCAATGATGCACCATGCTGCGTCTTCCCCAACGACGTCAGGTTTGTTAATGATGATTAAGATTGTTCCTGTTGTGTACTACTGCCAATTATGTCCTGCCAACCTTGCATCTAAGGGCCAAAGAGTATTCATGAGGAGGAGGAAAATGGCTATAGTTCTCACAATTTTCCCATAAATAGACAGGAAGTGGGACTTTTCCCAGACACTTTCTGCTTAGTGTGACTTTGGATCTCCTTAGACACTAAAACATGCTGGTAGCCAGATGGCCCAACTGAAGAGGAGAAAACACAAGCGTAGGATGCCAAGTGGTAGCTGATACATGTCTTTGGAAAATTTGCTACGGATTTAAAAATACAGAGATGCTGTCAACCTAGTCATTTATTGAGGAAGATCTTCTAAAATAAAATAATAACCTCTCTTAGAACACACACACACACACACACACACATATACACTTTACTTTCATCACTAACCAGTTAATATATGTTGTATATGTGCGTGTGAAAAGTGCCACATCAAGTAATCCTTATGAAGGATACCAAATGAAGGCCTGGTTTCCACAGAAGCTATTTTATTTAATAATCCTATGTACCATTCTCAAGTTATTCAGACTCATGTCATGCCCATATATGACAATTCTTACAGGTGGATCATATCATACTAAGTCTTATTTTCAGTTCTTTAGGCCAGGGTTCTGAAATGTCAGTGTTCATCCAAGCCACCTGTAAGGCTTATTAAAACAAATTCAATAGCTGTGGATAGAGTCCAACAATTAATATTTCTAATGAGTTCCTAGGGGATGTTGACCTTGTTTGTCTGGGGAATCAAACTTTAAGGATCACTGAGTTCGCATAATTCTGTATTTCATTTATACCCTCTTCATATTCTCATTGTAAGTGAAGGTATAAGTAATTTTACCATGAACAATGTCTTCACTAGATGACCAAACATGAGTTTTTAGAAATGTTATCAAATTACTTTTCCAAAGAGAAAATTAAGTAAACTTTAAACCTTTACCACAGTAACATATTATATGAAAATATTTCTTCAAATTGAATGTTGGCATTCAAAAATTGTGTCAGAAAAAAGGTTAGAAAAAAATAATTAAATATAAGATGACAATGAATACAATATTTTCCTTTATTAAAAATGGGAAAATGCAAAAGCTTCTTTTTTAAGAAAAGTTATATTTGTAGCCCTTTGAAATAAAATTGTCCTTTAGTCATTTAAGGTTTAGACACTGGGACATGATAAATTATATAGGTCTCTTGACATTTATGTACTGAGGACAAAGGAAGATACGTATAGGAGTGGTGGACAAAGCCTCAATATCTATGTGCATATGATCATATAAAATGATAATCTATGAAATGAACTCCAAGGAAAGGAAACAGAGCTATGTCTTTAGTTAATGCTGTTTTTTTTCTTCTTCTTCTTCTTTTGCTTTGTTAAATTGATTGTTTGGTGCTGGGTAAGGGGACACAGAAAAGGTGGGACAAAAGGTTAACAAATACAACAATGGTACTCACTAGACACTATGTGAAAATGAATTGTATATCTTGTGAGTTCAGATGGGAGGGAAAAGCTGGGAAAGAGTGAGGGAAGGGAAAACATAGTTCAAAATGAGTTGTACTCATTACCTGATTCATATAACTGTAACTCCTCTGTATATCAATTCTACTGTAACAATAATAATTTTAAATATATAAATCTGTCAGAAGATTTTTTTCTCTTATGCTTGAAGTTCTTAGGATTAGAAACCTAAAGGAATGTGTGAGGCATACTAAAATATAGTTATACAGCATGTATAATCTCTTCACTTAGAATTTTACATAATCATAAACTTAGGGAGGATTTTATATTTTGAGTTTCCTAATGAAATTTAGAAGGTCATTTTTTTCTTACATTTTCCTTTATTTCTAACTTTTGTGGACTTATTAGTATACTCAATGATGAGATACTCAAAGATTATATTGAAATACAAGCCAGATGTTTTGTGAAAAAACAATGGTGTGATGGTTTGTTAATGGTTAATGGTTTGTGATGGTTTGTTAACAGCTGGAAGATGCCAGTAGCACAATTTTAAAAAGAGTATCACTATGCCAGTGTCACACTCCAAAATAACAATTTGCTAAACACAGAAAAAATTTCCTAACCAATTTGCCTCTGGCCTTTTATAGATTAAACAAAAAAATTGTGATACGATTTCTGTGCCATTTGTTTGCTTTTTAAGTTTAATTTTAACACTCCATTCGCCAATAATACTAGAAGTAATGAATGGGTGAAGAAATCATTAATCTACCCATTTATATTGGCTCCTGTTTCTTATACTCCAAGTTAAAATGAAGCTGTGGGTTAGAAGTAGTAAGAGAAATAAGAAGTGCTTATTAACATGTGACTCATCAAACTTACTATGTGTCACTGAAAATTGTCATTAAAATGTTTGTCAGCTCAAGAAATATGCTGAAGACAATGAAAATATTAATGATTCATTATTGAATTGCCTAAAGCTACTCAGGCAGGGTTATGTAGAACAAAATTCAGGTTTTACAGCTTGAGGTTCTTTGTCTATAAAGAATATCAACCTATCAGGCAGCAGGTGAAAGAGAGAAAGATGAAGACAGGCTAGTTTGTACTAGATTGATAAAGTAGAAAGCATACTACTTGGATGAATCAATGGTGTGAGATGTAGTATGGTATTCTCATATGAAAGCTATTGTATCTCATGTCCTAACTGATGAATCACAAGCCTCAGAGAATTCACTCACAATTATTAACTTCAATAAAAAGATAAAAGCTTTATACTACTTAATGTGTATTGAAGTTGACACACATAGTTATTAAAGTTTATTTACACGAAAGGACTTTTTAAATTATATATGCTCATTTTAAAGGTAATGTTCTAAATGTGAGATTCCACTGAAGGAAAAAAAAAAGGCAACCAAATATGTGGCTAGAAGTTTCCATTTACTTTCAGAATATCCAAGGGAAGCCAAGATAGCAAAGACAAAAACACATTGTCAATGGTGTAATAATAGTGTTTATAATAATGCCAAGATCACATTCGTATTTGACATTCCCATACTGCCCCCAAAACTTCCCATTATTGGTCTCAGAGTGAAAAATTATTTTTATTTTTCTTGAATACTACTACTTTGACAGCAAGACTTGTAATCATTTCAGAAAATCTTTACTATTTTACAAGATTTAAAATGGGAGGGTTTATGAGGGCATTCCATCCAAAAAGATCTGAGAACAAGTTTGGCATCTTTATTGAACTTCCTTTTTTTTCATTCTCTCTTACAAATTTTTATAATAAGCATATGACTGTGGAAGAACTTCAGAAAAATCATGTCAAAGTCTGGTTGAGCTGAAGAATGGCCAGAATGACAAAAACAAATATCAAGAAAGCCAAATTATCTTGACCACTTCATCCCATTATGACTCTTTCCCCATACCTCCTTCTCCAATTTTGCCACTACCATAACCACAAACAGCTTTCCCTAGCAACAACTGCTAGGTGTGACCCAGTGCAAAAGTCTTTATTTTTTTAAACTTGAGGTGAGGAAAACACACAACCACCACCCCACAAACACCACCTACTACTCCTTCTACTGATATCTGAGTTTTACAGTTATTTTTTTCTAATGCAATTCATTTTCATCTGTCTCCATTTCATTCTTTTTAGCAGTAATTAACTGTTGAGACAAGAAACAGCCTACATTTACTGCACTGATAAGAAGAGAATTTCCCTAGAGTTTTGTTCCACGAGCTGTGAGAAAAGGCTCTCTAGCGATTTAGAATTCTGAAAATGAAGCAATATGCAAACATTTAACAGTCTATATATTTCTTGAGTCCTAAAATGAGTTATTACTATCTCAAGAAAAATAAAATTCAATAAAAGACTTTACTTTAAATTATCAGAGGGATAATGGAAGGGGAAAGAAAAAAGGTGAAGAGGAATAGAAAAGAGAAATAGAATTGAAAACAATCAAAATACATTATATACACGTTTGGAAAATTCCCAATAAAACAACTTACATTGTATAACGAATATGCCAAGTAAAGTGAATACTAAAAATCCAATAAAATTGTCAAATAATAACCTTAACAGAGAGGGGGAAATTACATCTAAACAAGCATGTCGAAACTAAATTTGAGAAATTAAGTCTTTTCTTCTCTGATGTACCATAGCTTACCCAAACCCTCTCATCGTTGAATTTTTCTTTGGGTTGCTATTGCATTTTGCTCATAGCCTAATGCATTACCTACATATAGATCGCTTTTTTTTTAGTATAAATTCCAAAAGCCATAAATGTTTCATAATTGAACACATAACTTGAAGTAAGAGTGCTTTTCCACTTATCCCTTTTTACAGTTGCAAATTGGAAAATACTCAAGTAATTGCTCTCTTAATAGTTTAATGCTTTAAACTGTATACACTTTATGAACATCACAAGCATCATTTAATCCCCCACAGCAATTGGGGGAGGGGGTACACAAAAGAACTTAACCATACAATTAACCAAATCACCCAGAGCTTTGATTCAACATTCTTTCATTAAGCCACTAATATAATACATTGTGAAGTCGAGGGTTGTCCAATTTTTATGATCCTTTTCATTTCACTTCAATGGCTTCAGTTAGAATAAAAAAAAAAAAACAGTATCTGCAAGATCAGCAAGATGATGCAAAACCCTCAGATTGGAACTTTTTTTTTTTCTGTAACACAATTTGTCTGAGAGCAGTCAATGCCAGGGCACTAATAATGAAAGTGATTTTAAGTCTCACAAAGTAACTCTCATTTCTGCTTATCCAATAAAGTAAAGGTCAAATAAAAACACTTGAATTCTCTGACCTCAAACACTTAAACAGAAAGGTACTTGTCATTTTATGGTTTTCTAGACCATTGTAGATGGACAGATTGCAATTCCATCCCAATTTAGACTACAACACATACTCCAAACTAAAGTTCACATTAATGTGATACAGAATGTCATGCTTATATTTTTGCTTTGTTCAATGATGCTATGCTTATATAATTAATGTATGTGAGAAAAATACACATAGAGAACAAGTCATAAAGCTAGCCACTTTCCTCCTAAACTTAGATGTAGTACAGAAAATCCAATGCTTAACCATGTGTGTGCTTTGGCCATTACATATGATGTAAATTATCTGAATTTGGGTTCTACTGGATTTCTGTTGATCCCCATGTTGATATATGATGAAAGGCTAACTACAAATCAATGAATATATCCTGGAGACCTTATTGCTTAAAAAAAATTACAGCTCATAAATGGAGTAAAACGTTCAGTTTATTGTCTATTTCTCACTGAAAGTCACTTAGAAAAATAATAGAAAAACTCATAAGAAATAGATATTACTGAAAATACATGCTTTTGGTAATCATAGTCTATGCAATATTGCCTTAGAACTAGCAAAGGAAAAAGGAATATCAAAATCGAGAGACAAAGGATAAAAAGATAAATGACTCCAAAAGCAATACTTACAAAAACCATTTGGTGTAAACCAACTGAACAACTCATGGGGGAGAGAGGGAAAGGGAGAGGGAGGAGGAGGGGAAATGAGGGAGGAGGTACCCACTGACTTACATATGAAACTGTAACCCCTCTGTACATCACTTTGCCAATAAATAAATAATTAAAAAATCATGAAGAGATATAAGTCATAAAATGTCAAGTTTCAATTCCAGCAGCTTCATCAAAGGTATACCCTTACATGTGGATGACAGACTACAATAACTAAAGATGGCATATCACTTTTTTTCTGTTTTCTTCAAAGAGTTTCAGAGAAACTCATCAGCTTGACTGAAGAAGCAAAGTAATCGCACAAAAATTAACCTGGTTTACATGGATGGCAAGATAAAACATATCTCATATTAGAAGCATCATCATAGAAGCTACTGATAACAGCAAACATATCAGCAATAAAAACAGTGATACAAATGGTACCTAAAACTAGAACATAAAAGAAAATTACTAATTTATTGCTTTACTTTTAACCGTGAGTGTTTGAAAACTTCAAACTTAGAATGATTACTGAAGTTAGACTACCTATCATCATTCTACTGGTTTTGACTCCTATGTTGACACACATAAGAGTATGCATTTTTGCACGCTCTAGATAGCTCTTTACACCATCCTACTGAAGCCATATTACTTAGAACAACTAGATGGGTGCTCATCATAAGTGATGTGCTTTTTTGAAAGATAAGATATATGAAATCCAATTATTATAAAAGATGATCAAATTTGTACTTAATTTAATATTGTCTGCATCAAGCAGTTTGCAAGTTGTTCACCATTCTACTGAGAAAACTGTCAAACTTAGAAACACTTGTACTAAAGTTTATTTCTGAAATATAGCTCTGACGAATTGTCAGTAAAGAAAAAGCCAAAGTCATCAGAATGAAAGCATGGTTCCATAGAAACTGCTTGCTTGCCACACACACATTAAAACAGAGCCAAATATTTTACTGCAATCTAACTTCCAATTCAAACTCTAATCAAGTCATTAGGTTCCCCCGTCAGGGTGGTGCATACTAACACCCATTTTCCTATGTGAGATGCATGCATGAGGACACGGGTGCAATAAGCAGAGGGGAGAGACAAAACCCAGGTCCTACCTTTATCGTTTTTGCGGGCTGACACTTAATGTGATGGGACACGCTGGCAGTTTGGTTCATGTTTCAGGACCCAGGACAGTGCTCTGTTCCAGGCGGAGTTCCAGAATAAACTGGAGATCAGGTCTCCTCTGTTGGACTTCAGCAAGGGCTGCTGCTGTTGCTGCTGTTACTGCTGTTGCTTTTGCTGCTTCTGTTTCTCTGCTTCCTTACTCCGGAGGCTGAAACGCTGTCAGGCTGAAGGGATCTGTATCTCCCTTAGCCCTAAATAAAGCACTTACTTGGTTCATCATTGTCAAAGCTCTTGGCAATATGGAATAGAGAGCCAAAGCCTGTTTAAATTCAGTTGCATTGTATTTTTTCAGAACTGAGATGTGACAGCTCCACAGTACAGCCAGTGATTGTTGGCTCTCATTCTCCTTTCAAAGGGATGAATACCAGAAAACATACAGAGATCAATTGCAGTCCTAGAGTTTAAAGGGGCACTGTCAACAACCCTGGTTCCTATGAAATTATACTGATTTTTTTGTAGTGCAAAACCAATTCTCTTTCTCATTTTTAACACAATTCATATTTATTCTGGTACTAAATCTTATTCTTTCCTAATTAATTCATATAGAACAGTAAATGCTAGCAGGTAACTTGATGATTTTAAGATTGTATGGTTTTTACAATTATGGTGAATGACTAACAGTCCCTAAGGCTATTTAAGGAAAGTCTAGATTGATAGGCAGAGTAAAAAACAAATGACTTTCCATAAATTGACTCAAAGCTGAACATATGTGAAAAAGGAAAAACTTCCAACACAAAAATTATTGAAGTTATTGGAAATGGTTTCTTCTTTACTTTCTCTTTTTGTGTTTAACTATCTCTTTCCTTAAGTCCTAACCATTGGTAGTCCAGTACTCTTCCACCTGAGCCATGTCCTCAGCCCTTTAGTCGTTAGGTTATTCTGTAGATGCACTCTCATATCTTTGTCCATCCCAGTCTTAGCCCATGAGTAATCCTTATTTTTCCTCACAAGTAGCTTGAATTAGGTATGCACTACACACTCAGTCAAAGGCTAGATTTTTTGATTGCCTGGAAAAAACTAAAGTATATTTCATTGTACTCCAACTTCTAATAGTCACCTCTTTGTTTCTAATTGCATTGTAGAAAAATAAATCATTAAGTATTTATGAAGTATGCTCAAAATTTCCCAGACTCATACATCAGCTGTAAATAGAATAACTATATCCTATTTAAAAAGAAGAGATCCAATAGGCTTGAACTAATGAAGAATGGAATTTGTTAGTCATTAATAAGATGAAAAATAATGGGTATATGTCTTATGTATATTTAGCACAAACTGTTTTTACTCATCAGCAACATATTCTGCTGCTGAAAGGTCAAATTTATAAGATTAAACTTTGAATTAAGTTTGAAGAAACTTCATGATCCGAACAAGAATATAACTGATGAAGTTAGTATAAGAAGTAATAAATTAATGAGTCTGATAAAATAATTACATTTAAAATTAATTGTATACATATTTCCTTTTGCAGAAACAGAATTAGAATATCAATACACTAAAAAATATTCTCTTAAGGTCAGTGCATCCACAAAGACAAGTGGCAGGAATATTTTGAAAAGTAAGGAAAACATTGGTATGAATATATAAAATCAATAAGAACAAGGAAAAAGACCACAAGATCTGGTGTGGCAGATCGGATTCCACAAAGAACACAACTAGAGGCACCATTAGTGCTGGCCATTCTTGTGATTCAAATTTACATGTTTTATCCACAAGGTTGGCTAGCATTTTTGCTTAGATTATGCTTTGACAGGTTTCTATATTTAAGTGATCTATAAATCAAAGAATTCAGACTATTTTAAATGTTGTATATTCCATAACAAAACAATGTATCAAATTTGTAGTAGGAGACAAAATGATACTGAGGAAGTGTACACAAAAAAGTCTCTCTCTCTCTCTCTCTCTCTCTCTATATATATATATATATATGAAATGAAAAACATAGAATTTAGAGGTTAAAAATCCATTTCAGAGAGAATACACCCAAAATGAGAGGTGAGTGAGGTCAAGGGAAAGATTGTAGATGAATGAAGAGAGGAAGAGCAGAAAAATGTAGCCACACTATTCAGTATGAATGCATATAAATTTGTGTGTGTGTGAGAGAGAGAGAGAGAGAACAAGCAAGAAAGAGAGAGGGAATGGAGGGGGCAGGTAGGGGAGAAATGGTGAAAAATGTTGAGAGGGATAATATTGATCAAGATGCATTATACTAATAAACTGACATGTTAGGGAAAAGAAGAATTTAGTGAAATAAAAAAAAATTAAAGTACATGCTTCAGCAAGGTGCCAGTGGCTCACAATTCTAAATCCAAGCTACAGAGGAGGCTGAGATCAGAGGATCATGATTCAAATCTAGCCCAAACAGTAAAGTCCATTAGATTCTCAGCTCCAAGTAACTACCAAAAAGCCAGAAGTAGAGCTGTGGCTCAAATGGTAGAATGCTAGACTTGAGCAAAAATCCTCAGGGGTGGTGCCCAGACCCTGAGTTCAAGCCCCACAACGGTCACTCAAAAAATATATGATTCGGTGAACAAACCCATGATCATTTCTGTTTGAACATATGTAGTTAGTAGTTTTGTAATTAATCTCTGGAACAAAAGAACTAGTAAGACAGGCTCATCTATTTTCTTTTAGATTGCATTTCAGAGAAAATGTCTGTCAAACTGAATTATTTAGAAATTTCAGGTAGGATGAGAAGATGGTAGAAGAGAAATAGAATGTAAGATTAAAGACAGAGCTTGCCATCTACATTATGTAGTATTAAAATATGAAAGGAAGCATCAATACTTCAAAAAACTTTAAATGGGCACAATGACTGTCAGCACTTAAATAGCTACCACAGAGACTGTACCAGTGGCCACACAAGGTGAGACTTTGCCTATTTTCTATGATTCTGCAAACCTGCTTTACTCTCAAGTGATGGCTGTAGTATCTATGAAACTTATTAACATTTCATCTGTAGACATCTGAGCAGAGTTCATACACAATTTCTTCCCAATGGCAAATTTTGAAAATAAAATAGAAAAAAAATCAGAAGAACAGGTATGGGTATCTTGTGTCCGCCATAATTGTCCTTTTCATGTCCAATAGTCAATCAATGGGCCAAAGGAAAATGTATGGTTGAATCAGTTGAGAATTTCATGACCCAAGATCCATTCTGGATGTTGTTGTCTCCTTTGTTACATTATTATTTTATAAATTAAGGAAATAAAATACACAGTAATTTTAAACCCTATCTATTTAAAACAAGTTTTCAATAGGTTTTTTCACAGCTTTGAAAAATCTGTCATGTCTCGATATTTTCGATTTGACTAGAGAACCAGAAGAAACTCTAGATAAAAATATTTAGATTTGTACTAAAATTAAAAGCATTGTTTAGTAAGAAAAAGTCATATGTATTTTTCCTAATGGTGATGAAATGGGTTCAATAAGTTTACTTTAGAAACAACTGCCAACCTGCATCACATTTTCTTTTCTTTTCTTTCTTTTTTTTTTTGCATCACAGTTTCTTATGTAGTTGGCATTAAAAAAAAAGAAATTTATTTAAGAAATACTGCACATTGAATCATAGTGAGCAAAAATTTTTAGGCAATTTAATCCAAAGGCACAACTTCAGATTTGATGAGCATGAGTGAAAGTCAAATTTAATGTGTTGTGAGACTTCACTGTTTGGGAAAAAGTAGGAGTGAATTGCTTGCAAACTGTACCTACAAAATAATCAAGAAGATGGCTTGTGATATCAGAAAATAGAGCCTAGGGTGTTTCTTGAACAGAGTTTGATCTGGGTAAAAGAAATCTAGACTTGATTTAATGGGAAATATTCTTTTTTTTTTTTTTTTTTTTTTTTTTTGCCAGTCCTGGGCCTTGGACTCAGGGCCTGAGCACTGTCCCTGGCTTCTTTTTGCTCAAGGCTAGCACTCTGCCACTTGAGCCACAGCACCACTTCTGGCCATTTTCTATATATGTGTTGCTGGGGGATCGAACCCAGGGCTTCAGGTATACGAGGCAAGCGCTCTTGCCACTAGGCCATATTCCCAGCTAATGGGAAATATTCTATTAGGGAAAAAAAAAAAAAAAAACATTGCTACATTGTCAGAGAGACTCTACTACCATTTTTTTTTCTCTCTTTGTTTCAGAGTCTATGCACTCTAGCTGACCAATATGTTAACCAACAAATGGTGAGCTTAGGCAAGCCCCAGGCCCTAGTCAATAAGAGTGCTTGCTCAAAGGGTACTGGGTTATTTTCCTGATATTTTGAGTCAATTACAGAAAGTCCAGATCCCTTCATGTTCCTACACAGATCACCGTTCTATGATCTTAACACCTTCTTTGGGTGTCCTGGTCTCGTGCTTGTCACTGAATTATTTAGATTACTTTCTAGAAATTGCATGTGATTTCAAAGTGGCAGACTCCCTACCTAGGAGTTTAGGGCCCTCAACTAAGTTCTACATGTTGCATCTTTGTATGGTTCAAATATATTTTTCTTTTTTGAAGTTTTGAATTAGCATGCCTTTGTAACAAGAGCATTTTTGTTATGGTATATTTGTGTAGTGAACTTGGAACATGCTTGTCCTCTGTATATTCTATTTCTTTTCTCTTCTGACTTTTTAAAAAACGTATTTAATGGGTTTCATTTTGCTTTATACATACATATATAGACATGTAACATTCTTCAATTCTCTTTGTCCCTTGAGAGCCTCTCCTCTTTTCTTCCCCCCTCACTTATTCCCTCCTAGACAGTCCCCATTTTACACTCCTGCCCCAAGACATTTATCATCAGCATGTTAGGTGTATATTCCAAAAATTAGTGAGAACGTGATATTTGGCTTTTTCACCTTAATTTTTCATTTCAACACATGTTCTCCAAATCCACCCATTTTCTCTGCTTCTGATGTCTGCTCAACTTTAAACAGAACTTTAGTACACTCATTAGATGTCATTGTCCTGCCTCTTTACCTTGCCATCACCGAGAATTGATATTTTCTTGTATTAACCAAAATAGGCAGTTATACTGCAATAATAAATAATTTCAAAGTTGTAGTGGCTTGAAGGAGTGAAGATGTCTTTGTCATTATGCTATAGGTAACTATTATTTTGACATGGAGAAGAACCTGGGATGATTTGGCTATATTGTGCTATAAGCTTGTCATAAGCAACATGAATGAAGGAAGAAAACCTAGTCAAAGCATGATCTTACTTAAAACCTCTGCCTAGCAAGGAAGCATAAAACTAATATTAGTTTCATTAGCCACAGCCACACCAAGTTTGGGCACTTAGAAATTGACATGCAACATGCACTTAAAGAGAAGTAGATTGAAAATAGCATGGAATAACCCTAATGGTGACTACAACACTATTAATGCTTTGTTTTTCCAGAGCATAGCATATCTCTGCCTTCAGCTTCAAAATGCCAACATGCTCACATCTGAGGCTTTATAGCCTACAATAATTTCACTTCAAAACTGTTGTACATAGGTATAAAATATAACTTTATTATATGGGTTGTCTTAACAACTGGGATTTTGTAATATATTCCTGGATTCTGAAAAGGACACAGATTTTTAATAATCCTCATATGAAAGAAGCACCAGAATAAAATGTAATAATGTACCTGAAGCTTTCTCCTACTAATATTTATTTTTTGCTTTGTCCATGCCGATAGCCTGATAGTAGAACAGGCATGTCTTACTAGGGCCAGGGCATCCACGCTTAAACATTTTCAAATACAAATAAAACACACATTGTTTTGTGCTACTAAGCATTGTAATATGGCTACTACAACACAAAGTGAAGTTTATTCTCATCATATCAATAAGATTCATCCCAAAGGATCTCTTAGAAATACCCAAAATTTGTATTGTGAATTCACTTTTATCTCAGATTATCAATTACTGTGCGAATGTCTGAGAGCTACCTCTCTATAATTATGTTCTGTAATTTTCTAACAAAACAACATACAGAAGGAAGCAGGAAGGTGATGACTTTAAAATCCAAAGAAATTAAATAATATTTTATGTAATATAGATAGGTACATATGAATATATACACATACTTACACATATATGTAAGCCTATACCTATATGTATACATACACACATATATAATATATGTATATTTCTAATTAAATGTACTAATATATTATATACAGATATACATGTATGTATATATAAATTATTTTCCCATTTAAATGGCAACATGGTTTATTATTTGCTTATTATAATGAGTTATTGTCTTAAGCCCCATAGAATTTTGGGACAAATATTAGAATCCAAAAGGAAATGAAGTTATTATCTAGCTCATGCAAGTCTGGCTTTCAAGTTGGTTCCCCATTCCCAAATCCAGAAAGAGTTGCCTGTTATTTGTTGCCCCTCTCCGAATCTCTCCTTATTGAATGTGTCTTCCTAATATTCCTAATCTTTATCCTTTTATTATGTGTTGTTTATCAATACGAACTCCATATCTGAATATTTGACTGACCTTTAATTTCATTTTGACCCCGGTTTTTTAAAAAAGGAGCAATCCCATGTGCCTTAACTAGAACCAAATATGAATGTCTCAGAAATTAATCTCTGTAAGAACCAATATCTTGTTCCATACCAATGGAAAGCCACAATTTCTCTGCTAATTTTTAGTTTCATGTTTTCATTTTCAATAATGACATGTATGTTTATGGATACTTCTCCTGGCAATACTCATGGCTAAAGTGTGATCCATACAGTAAGTTTATAGAACACCAGAATAGATACCCGTAGTAATCTTATGTCAAATATTTGAGACTTTTCTTGTCTTTAGTTTCCAGTTGCAAAGAATTTACAGAACCAGAACCCAAAAAATGTTTTAGAAATGTCGTGGTATGTGCAAATGTATCCATGCACACAGAGAAATAAATATGAGTGCTAACTCTTCATATAAGCAAAGAAACTTGCTCTGCAATTCCCCAAAGGCCTCCAATAAATTCTGTTTGTGGCTAACACCATAAATCATTCTGAAGACAGAATTCACACATAAAACTGCACAGTGCTATAGTTCCCCAGACATCCAGGGACAGACTACTTCATCTACTTCAGCTATTAGTGATAGTGTTCCCTCAAGCCTCCCTACATACACTATTCTAAAGTTCCAAGAGTTGACTATTAGGTACTTTGATGATAGTTCCCTGGCCACCCATTCCTTCTGTTCTCATTCCTTCCTGTTCTGAAGGTTGTCCCAGCATTTATAACCTTCAAGGAATTTACATCCAAGTTACATAATAGAGAAGCCTAATTAAACAATCATTATAATAATTTAAGTAGCTTTGGCAAACATACACATGTGAATCCTATTGCCCATCCCACACTTCTGAAACATAAAATACGGAGCCAGTATTTTCCAGGACTCAATCCCCTGTTTTTCCATACAGTGTGATATTCAAATGTCAAGAATACTCAACTTCCACCTTCACAGAGTTGAATAAGAGCCATAAAAGTTTGATGTATGTTTTAGCCTTGTATTCACTACATAAGAAAACAACGTGCCTGTTGTATGATTTTTCTCTATCTCAATAACACAAGCCTTCTGGAATAAATCCCTGAGGAATTTTTTAAATAAATTAAAAACAAATATGGTTGAGAGAGGACCAAATTTTGAATTATTTGCACGTGTATTAACTTTCCTGTAAGTTGGTTGGGGATAAAACTGTAGTTCAATATTGTTCATGTAAGAAGAAACATTTTAGTTAATTTATGAAAACAATAAATAAATAATTGCACATTATATTCATTATATTAATAAACTAAATCACTAAATGAATCTGTTCATGGAGTTTACTAAAAGGGAATCACATTAAGCTTGCTTATACAGTAGTTTGGATGGCAATTGTACAAGAAAGCTGAGATTTGCTGGGCCCCAGCTGAATTGAGGTGAAATCACAGACACAAGGGACACAAAATGTTTCTTAAGAAGCTAAGCTATAAGTAGGAAAATCTTTAAATTAAAGTTGTTACTGCTATTAAGTAATGAAGTCTGCAGAAAGTAGTAAAGTTTTCTTTTCTCCAAGACATTACTTTTTTATACTCTCCTCCTAGACAAACATGTCAGATATGAGTCAGAATGAGAAGCAAGCAGTAGATGTGTTACTAAGCTTAGAAAATTTAAGCAAAATACACTGTATGGAGTAACCATAACAAAGGAGGCAACAACATCAGAAAAGTAGTGTGTTATTCTCAATTTTGTGGGGGGAAAAAAACAATGCTTGTGGATTTTCTACTAGTCAAGGAAAGTTAGAGAGGGCCTGTCTCAAAACAAAAAGGTTAATGGCATAGCTCAAGAGGTAGAGCACTGCCTATCATGTACAAGGTTCTGGGTTCAATCCTCACTACTACCAAAAAAAGAAAGAAGAAAGATTATTAGGAAATGACACAGCATATAAGAAACAACTGAAGCTTTAGCAGGTAGCCAGAGGGGGGTGGAAACTAACATGTGGTTAGGATGAAGAACAAAATGATAAGTGGTTTGAATGAGAATATTCACTTACTCTATGTCTGAAGTTGTCCCTTCTCAAGCAGAATTCTTCAGGCTTCTCACCAGGTTTCTGAAGGATTCAACTCAAGGGCCTGTAGAATAGAAAGCATCATCACCTTACAACCTGAACACTCTTCCAAATCTGTGAAAATGAAATGATCCAAAACATGGGGAATGCTGACCAAGCTCCCTTTATCCACTTTTCTTCTCAGAAATATGATAGCAGATCTGTACTTTCCAGATGATTGAAGCAATCTACTCTATAGAATGTTCAGAGACCATGAAACAGAAGAACCTTAATGTTCCATCTACAAAGAACATTAAAATCTATAAGGCTCAATTACATATTCAGAAGTTTAATTATATTTTGAGTTCCTTTTCTAAACTGCGAACAGACAAGAAGCCTACAGATTATGACAGTTTCAAAAAAATTCTTTAAGATATAAACTAATCTAGCAGAGTATAAAAAGGAAACTTGAAAAAAAAAACAAGGACAGTGAAGGGAGAATAAACTAAAAAAAAATTTTTCATTACAAATAAGGATCAAGAATAATGGTATAGGGCTGGGGATATAGCCTAGTGGCAAGAGTGCCTGCCTCGGATACACGAGGCCCTAGGTTCGATTCCCCAGCACCACATATACAGAAAACGGCCAGAAGCGGCGCTGTGGCTCAAGTGGCAGAGTGCTAGCCTTGAGCGGGAAGAAGCCAGGGACAGTGCTCAGGCCCTGAGTCCAAGGCCCAGGACTGGCCAAAAAAAAAAAAAAAAAAAAAAAAAAAAAAAGAATAATGGTATATAATGGTATTTTTATGTAAACCTAGTTATTCAAGAGATCAAGGCAGAAAGATCATGATTTGAAGCCAACCCAGGAATGTCAAAACCTTAACTCAGAAACAAAATAAAAATAAATGTCTAGGAATGTAACTCAAGTAGAAGAGTGCTTATCTAGGAAGCACAGGCCCTGTGTTCAATGTCTAGTGCCATAAAACAGGACAAGAGTAATAAACAAAGACATTATATACTCATTTTACATCTAGAATATTACTTTAAAAGAAAACTACTCCAAAAATATCCCCTGGTAAATTATCATATGATACCAGAAAATAATTAAACCAATATAATGTAAAATTGGAGAACATATAAAAAGTATTTCTAAATAGAAAAAATCACAGGGTTTGTTTGCAGTAATCTGATTCCAAATAGTCATTTTTAGAAAGAAAGGAAATAGGGCTGGGAATATGGCCTATTGTTAAGAGTGCTTGCTTTGTATGCATGAAGCTCTGGGTTCGATTCCCCGGCACCACATATATGGAAAACGGTCTGAAGTGGCACTGTGGCTCAAGTGGCAGAGTGCTATCCTTGAGTAAAAAGAAGCCAGGGACAGTGCTCAGGCCCTGAGTCCAAGCCCAGGACTGGCAGAAAAGAAAGAAAGAAAGAAAGAAAGAAAGAAAGAAAGAAAGAAAGAAAGAAAGAAAGAAAGAAAGAAAGAAAGAAAGAAAGAAAGAAAGAAAGAAAGAAAGAAAGAAAGAAAGAAAGAAGGAGAAAGAAAGAAAGAGAAAGAAAGAAAGAAAGAAAGAAAGAAAGAAAGAAAGAAAGAAAGAAAGAAAGAAAGAAAGAAAAAGGAAGGAAGAAAGAAAGGAAGAAAGAAAGAAAGGAGGGAAGAAAGAAAGGAAGGGAATAATGAATAAGAAAAAGAAAATGATTGGTCAAGTTGTTCTTGACTTTTTAAACATTAAAGTGCAAGAATTTTTTTATTAAATGTGCTTAGTAAATACCTAACACAAAAATAATAATAGACTGTTACTGAGATGCATTACTATGAAGTTAACTTAGAACATTGGAATCAAAAGTTCTGAAAGCTTTCTTGGAGGAAAATTTAAGATGGTATTGTCATGAATAAGATCTTAAATGCCCCCTCAAGTCCATGAAAGCTTCGTCTCAAAACTGGGGCACTACTGCGAAAAGGTGGAGAGGTAGGCCAAGTAGAGGAAGTTTATCACTTTGTATGTAATATGGAGTTTTCTCCCACTGGCCCTCTGCTGTTCCAGGAAAGGGCATCAGAATTCCGTGCTGAGGCTAAGTTCCCCCAATGGTCAGAAGAATGTCGTCCTTCCACATATAATGAAAACTATCAATGTTCAGAATGTCTAAGTAGGGCTGGGAATATGGCCTAGTGGCAAGAGTGCTTGACTCATATACATGAAGTCCTGGGTTCGATTCCCCAGCACCACATATATAGAAAACGGCCAGAAGTGGCGCTGTGACTCAAGTGGCAGAGTGCTAACCTTGAGCAAAAAGAAGCCAGGGACAGTGCTCAGGCCCTGAGTCTACGCCCCAGGTCTGGCAACAAAAAACAAAACAAACAGAATGTCTAAGTAAGTATTAGCTGATTGACTATTAGATTACAATAAAACATTATGAATAGGCTAAAATATCCAATAGAAATACACAATATATTGATAAACATTTCAAAGCGAAAAATGAATTCACATCATATCTGATTTCATGTTGCAACTGGCCTTTAAAATTATGATCAGAGATTTTTGGTCTGATATATAAGAAAAAGAGTCTCAATTATTCTAAGGGAAGATAAATTATTTCTGTCTTTTCCAAGAGCAAATATATTTGTGGTCGATTTTCTTCATGTACATAGGTGAAAATAACGAAGTGTAACAGATTGAATGTAGAAATAATCCTGAAAATCCACCTGTTTTCTCCTAAGGCACACATTAAAGAGATTCTGTTTTGTTCTGGAAACTACAGTTAGTTTTCATAAAAATATGTTGCTTTTTCTGAAGCATATGTTAATTGTGTTAAGACAAAATGAGCCTGTTGTGATTTTTTTTTAAAATGTATAAATAAATGCTCCAGAAATTTTACCTTCTACTAGAATCAGCATTAATAGATATAACCAATATAAAAAAGCTCCCTCAATTCTCCCCATATTTAAGAATAGGAGTTTATGTAACCCAAACACTAACTAGTTTAAAGAAAGGGAAAGAGAAGGGGATATGGCCTAGTGGCAAGAGCGCTTGCCTCATATACTTGAAGCCCTGAGTTTGATTCCCCAGCACCACATATACAGAAAATGGCTAAAAGTGGCACTGTGACTCAAGTGGCAGAGTGCTAGCCTTGAGCAAAGAGAAGCCAGGGACAGTGCTCAGGCCCTGAGTCCAAGGACCAGGACTGGCCAAAAAAAAAAAGGGAAAGAGAAAGACAGAGGGAGGGATAGAGAGACAGTGGAGAGGAAGAGAGAGGGGAGTGTGGAGATCATTGCTCTGAAGTTCTATAATCAGCCTCAACAAGTTTCTCATATATAGATAAGGAAAATAAAATTCAGAGATGGCAATAGAGTGATCCAAAGTAATGCCACCACATTTTGTGAATGGAGATGTGTTATGTATGTGTAGTGGTGTGTGATTTTATTTGCCATGGCAAGCCTTTCTTCCAGTTTTCTTTCTATTATTTTTATTGTTTTTGTAAAGGTGATGTACACAGGGGTTACAGTCACATAAATCAGGTAATAGACTCATATCTTTTTATTTTTTTTTCCAGTCCTGGGGCTTGAACTCAGGGCCTGAGCACTGTCCCTGGCTTCACCTTGCCCACGGCTAGCACTCTGCCAACTTGAGCCACAGCACCCACTTCTGGCTTTTTCTGTGTATGTGGTACTGAGGAATCAAACCTAGGCCTTCATGTATACGAGGCAAGCACTCTTGCCACTAGGTCATATTCTAAGCCCCTCATATCTTTTTAAAGAGTGTCTCCCCTTCTGGGTTACTTCATTTTATCCCAGATGACTCATTCTGGCCACCTCTGCAAGGATGAAAACAGACCACCTCAGGGGTTCATACATAGCAGTTATGACTAAAGAAACCAGGTACAGACATACAAAACAAAGCAAAATAATTTCTTTAGCCAGAAGTGGTAATGCATGTCTGCAATCCAGGAAACGGAGGTTGGGGGATTATGAGGTCCTAAAGCACAAAGCCAGTGGGCCATGTGAATCATTTCAAATACCAACACAACACAAAGCTTCTCTTATGGAATTTAGAAATGGTTTAAAAGAGAAAAGCAAAACAGGTCAATTTCTTTTAAGACTTAAACTGAAAAAAAAAGAGTAGATTTTTAGACAGCCACATTTGTCCTACACACTCACCAAAGTCCTTCCCAACAAGGGAGAAAAGCATTAGATATACAGGAACATATGCAAAGAAAAAAACCTAATCCCTGTCTCCTTGAGGCTCTGCAAGGCTGATTTGCCTTGGTTTCCATAAATTTACTTTGATTTGTCCATTTTGCTTTACTGACTTTACATGAGATTTTATTTCTTGTAGTCATCAACCTTGTGTGAGGATAAATGTGCACAGTTTTGTAATACCTAATGGAATATGGTTGGGGCAGCTTAACAGTAGATATTAAAAGCAATGAGGATTTAAGCCCTGATGTGTGTGATGCCATCAATGGCTGAGGCTAGGTACATGGTGAAGAGAGCCTAATACACATAATTTCATTCAGAGACTAAAGAGTTCACTTCTGAGAGTCATCCTTTGAGTCAAGCATGTATTCATCACTTCCAATGACAATTAAGACTCAGAGAAACTTGGTGTTTGGTAATACATTACATAGTCTTCATGGAAATTTGTGAAGACATAAAAATGTGACTCAAAGTATGGCTAACACTGCCTAAATGTTAAAATTATGTGGAAAGATAACTTTCCAAAGCTCCTACAGTGAGTAAGTTAGGGACAATGAAAGAGGTCATCTTCAATCACCCTGCCCTCTCCAATCCCAGGTAATGTTGTTGTGGGATAGTGACAGCACAATAGAATCCAAGAGAAGAAAGTTTACAGAAAAAAAGCAGCATATCCCTTTAGCTTGTTTTAATTTTAAAATTGGAAGGTTAAAGTGTTAATAGTAAAGAAGATAAAACGTTTCCCTATACAGGTTTCAGGCAGCCCTAGAAATTTTAAAAGACTATAGTAGTTGACCAGCAAAAGGTTGAGACAGGTTGCCAAGTCAACAGAATTCCAAAGGAGGCAACATTACAAGGAGTGGAGGAACATCTGTGCTCATGTCTCAAGTGGCCCAGGGTGATGAAGAATTGTGAGCATGAGCCAATGTAATGTCTATGAACTGGGGTTTACTGTTTTGGCTCTTTATAGACTATTGTCATAAATGTGCTTGACCATAAGAAACAAGTTAAGAGATGTTTTCTTCCCACCTTGGTTTGTGGAGACTATTTCTTAATAAGTGCAAAATTCTTTTGAAAAGCCATATGGTTCTGACACATGAGTAGTTTTCAAACCCAGCAATTTAAAAAAATGATGTAGAACTAGACAAATGTGTCTTCTTCCTTTTCTATAAGTTGTTCTTCCTTTTCCATAATCCACACAGAGGTATAGGGATTAAAGGCCAGGGTCAAATATTGATTAATTTTTAATATTCAATACCTAGTCAGAGAGCTAAGGGGGATTGAGATTAAAAAAAATGTCCTTGCTTTCTTGGACTTTTGAGCCCAAAGCCACAGAATGATGCAGATTTATATCACAGATTTTGTATGCTTAAAGACACAGAAGACAAGTAAGGCTCTGAAATCACTCTCCAAACACTGATTCTTTATTTATGTGGCCTAGAAGATAGAAGGCATTAAGGGAACTGAAAAACTGCATGTTGTGATCAGATTTTCAGCTCTTCTGTGTCACTGGTAACTGCAAAGTAAAAAGAACAGTCTGATATCAATAAGGAATGCCTAATGGAGAATTCATGAAAGGTACGATGATTAAATAGCACCGGAGAAAAAAGGTGAAGTCTACAAGACTTTCTCTCTGTGTCTCTATTTCTCCAGCCTTTCCTCTCTGGCAATATTCCCAGGCTGTTCGCTTTTCTTTACTCTTTTATCTCCATGTTTGACAGACAAACTCCACCTCCAGTTCCATGGCAATTTGTTCAAATGACTGAGTAGTTGATATCTTGAAAGAGAGACAAAAATATTTTGCAATCTATGAACTTCTTTCTGAATTAATAACTTTAAAGCCGATGACTCCATCAGTGACTAGACATGGACTCATATTGATCAGGGGACAGAGGGAAAGGAAATAAATATTTATGCTGCCATGACTATGTGTCAAACTCTCTCCATTTATTCTCTCATTAATTCTTACAGTAATAAAATAAGGTTTATCAAGTAAAATTGGTACTGTCTATCAGATGAAGAAATTGAAACCCAAAGAAGATAATTTTTCTGAAGACTAGTAAACATGAGAGCTACTAAACATTAGAGTCAGTACTGAAATCTAGGCAACTTCATACCAACACCCTTCCCAATAGTCAAGCATTGCCCATAGTAACTAGCAAATCAGAGTGAGCTTTTCACTATTGTTCATTACACACTACTGTCTTATGCCTGACATCTAACAGACATTCAATGAAACCTGACAGAATAAACAAGGGAATGTCCTCTACAAGGTCTTCATGTTGAAAAGCGACTAAGAAATGAGAAGTAGTAAAGCAGCAATACCTCGAAGGTTTAAAATATTCTTAGACATGACATAAAATGAATACCAGCTTATGATATGGTGCTGGCCCAGATATTTCCCCTAGAAGTGTCTTACACTGTTTTCCTTTCCACAGATATCAAATGTTGCTTTTGAGAATTCTTATAGATATTCAACTAGTATTATGAATACACTGTGAACCTTTGAAGAGATTTAGTTGTAGTTCGTGTTTGCAGTGTTTCTAACAAATACTCAGATATTACAGAATGAGCTTGACTGAATATTTCAGATATTCAGTATAATTTTTCACACAGTAGCCTTCCAAGCTTCAAAATTCACAAGAGCTGGGGCTGGGGATATAGCCTAGTGGCAAGAGTGCCTGCCTCGGATACACGAGGCCCTAGGTTCGATTCCCCAGCACCACATACACAGAAAACGGCCAGAATCGGCGCTGTGGCTCAAGTGGCAGAGTGCTAGCCTTGAGCGGGAAGAAGCCAGGGACAGTGCTCAGGCCCTGAGTCCAAGGCCCAGGACTGGCCAAAAAAAAAAAAAAAAAAAAAAAAAAAAAAATTCACAAGAGCTGTTTATTCAGCCTTTTATCACTCTCTTGATATTTTCTCTTACCCTTCCTTGATATTCTTCTCTCCCTATTCTTTCAGCTTAGGTGCTGGGATTTCTCCTTTGAGGAAGAAAATAGTAACAATATGACAGTGTATGTAATATACCATCCTTATGATTGCTTTGCTTCAACTATGCCCATTCTGTCCCAGCAACTCTTACTGTCCAGTCAATGTGATCTCAGGGGTAAAGGCCTTGGTAGGAAAACTATTTCAAGACTAATAAATTAATGCTAGTTGACTATCAGCCATATTTTTCCCAAAATAAATACAGAATTACCCATCTGTGTGATATCTATTCTATTCTTCTCTTCCTTTTGGCAAAATTCTTTGCTCAAACTGACCTTTCTAATGGTGTGTTCATAATTTAATTTTTAAGAGAAGCTGAAGTATTTCAATACCATCAAATCTCTATAGGGTGAAGGTCTGTGTCCCTCAAATTATATATGTTGCAAATGAATATCCTAAGTGATGGTACTTGGAAGTGAAAACTTTGAGAGGTCATTGAGGTGGCCTCCTCATAAATAAGATCAGCAACTTAAAGAAAAGAACCCCACAGAGCTTCCAGATCCCTTGTACAGTAACAAATACAAACATCACACACTGAATTCAATGGCATCCTGATCTGGAACTTCTTAGATTCCAGGAGAGTAACAAATTTGTGTTACTCTGAGCCTTACAGGCTATGTATACTTTGATAAGACAATAAACACATTCCAAAAAAACTTCTGACACTTTCCTCTTAAGAGCTGTGTTGATGAAGAAATGAAGCTGGAAGATCTCTAGACACAGGGCTTAAAGGAATCAAGAATTTCTCTATGGAATTGTTATCTATGTGTACATTATCCGGGAAGCCACATTTTGAAGGATTGAATCTTGGAGTTTTTATAGAGCATTAGCAGTCTGCAGGCAGCCAGTTGTTACAAAGATCTGCAGCCCCATAATACACTTAGCACTATCAGGAAACAAGCCAGAGAGGAAATATAGAACAAAAAACATATCAAAAAACCAATGAAGAGCTGACTTGGGTTGCCATGATGACTGGAAATGAGCCAGGAGACAGGACATGAACACAGAGACATGTGGCATAGTGCAATGGCACCAGAACTGGCCTGACCCTCGGAGGCAAGGTCACAGGAAGCTCCCAATCCCAAGCACTTGACTGACAGGTTCATTTGCCCACCCCTGTCTCTTGGGATTCACAAATACACATCACCTGGGGATGGGACCTCCCTTCCTCTAGGAATCCAGGCACACTCATTAAGACAAGATGTCAGACAGTACAATCCCATGTGCCAATAATGGCCCTGGCAATATCTGACCTCCATATTACATAACCTGGGTGAGTATATCAGGAACTGGCATGTGTTTGTCTTTAGCCTACCCCTGCTAAGAGTTATCCTGCATCAGTCCTCTACAAAAACAAATAAATAATGTAGATAAACAAACACTATCTCAGAATGATGAGACGAGAGGAAAATCAGACCTCATGAGATTTTTTTTTTTTTTTTTTTTTTTTTGCCTGTACTGTGCTCTTGGACTCAGGGCCTGAGCACTGTCACTGTCATGGCTTCTTTTTGCTCAAGGCTAGCACTTTGCCATTTGAGCCACAGTGCTACTTCTGGTTGTTTTCTATGTATGTGGTGCTGGGGAATTGAACCCAGGGCTTCATGTATACAAGGCAAGCACTCTTGCCATTAGGCCATATTCTCAGCCCCCTCATGAGATTTTGTGAACATCTCAAGTGCAGTCTTGTGGACTGAAACAAAATTTAATTTCTAGGACATTGATTTCTTAAAGAAAGAATAAATGATGTTACTGAACACCTGGGGGGGGGGGGAAGAGAAAGGGGGAGGAGGGAGGGGGGTATGAGGGACAAGGTAACAAACAGTACAAGAAATGTATCCAATGCCTAACGTATGAAACTGTAACCTCTCTGTACATCAGTTTGATAATAAAAATTTGAAGGGAAAAAATAATAAATGATGTTTTAAAGAAACCTGTAGCATATGTGGCATGCCAATTCTGTTTTTCCAATAGCAGTGACCAGTAGTAAAGCCATACAAAGACATACCAGAGGCAACCAAAGGAGGAAGAGGAAGCACAAAACAGCACATTGAAGACTGGAACTTTGACCACCTCCAGCTGCTGGTAATGTAGAAACATAGGAGTGAGTTTCACAGTGGTAAGTTACTGAAAGATTGACTAAACCATTGTGGACAGGAAATATACATTAAAAAGGGGAAACTTAACTGGGATTTGTCCTATTCAGTATTTTTTTTCTGAAACTACATTTCAACTCTGTTTTCAGTAACTATACTCTGTCCCAAAGAATATTCACTCATCATATTTATCAACAGAACAGTTTTACTATATCTATCTGATTTGTGTTTAGAGAGAAGAAACTTCAAGTCACCTGACCATTGTGAAGTCAGCACAGATGCATGTGCAGAAGGAGGCCACTCATGATATAATTAGAACACATCAGGGAGTCACTCCAGGCAAAAACTCATGCACCAAGCCCAGTCCAGAGCCTTTCATATTTTACAGAAAGCAAATTACACAATACAACTTTGCTTTACAGACCTCTTTGGTGTTCTGCTACAGTTCATTAAAGACTATTTCTATCAAGTCCTTTATTTGAATATGTGTGTTATAGAAGTATGTATGGGAGAGGGGAGGGTAGAGAAACAGAAAGAGTGACAGACACACAGAGATAGAGAAGGGATGTAGGGAAGGAGAGAAAGGGGGAGAGGAGGAATATTGAGAAAAAAGGAAAATAAGAACACAGGTTTAAAAGAACTTCATTTTATTGGCTAAAAATCTATGTTCAATTAAATTTGTTAAAACCTTGTTCCAACAAATTACACTGTTTGTGTAACTGACAAAAATGTCCCCCCCTCAAAGAAACTTCTTGCCCATATTCTTGGAGTATTAGAATCTAAAATCTCATTTTAAGCAATGCATAAGCTTTGCATTGCCTGAAAGAGCAATTTTACCGAACTTACTCATGTTACTCTTAAGAATTACAGATTTGAATTCTTCCTACACTGAATCAAACTCATGAACTACAAGAACTTAAAAATCAGTTTATAGAAAATTATGAATACTATTATTAGAAGAAAGGAAACTATGTAATAAGTCAGCTGTCTATGACACATCCAATTATTCAGCAAACATTCTTTGAATTCCTGTTTAAAATTAAAAAAAGAAAAAAGTATTCTGGGATACAACTGTTAAATTTGATACATACAGACTATAAAAAAATTTCCATGTAGTACAAATTTATTCCATATCAATAATGGGGTTGACCCAATTTTAAATATAGCCATATATTCCCATGAAATTAGACATGTGTACTCCCATTTTGCAGATAAGGAAATTGAGATTTAAGAAAATTAATGTTTTTTTCATGTCATAAAGCTAGCAAGAATTGACCAGTTATTCAAACTCAGCTCTTCTGCCTTATAAGCAAAGTCAGTCTTGTGTCAGGAATATTTCTCTTAGGATCTATTCTGAAAAACAAAAGCAAGATCTGTTTTATTTTGCTTTGCTTTGTTTTTTACATCTCTAATCTGGTATTTTTAATTAATTTCCAATAATTAAAGTATCAATGTGTAACTAGTTTGTGTCACAGATCAAAATATTTCATTTAGTATCTCAGAATGATCTTCTTGGTCAAAAGCTAATACTCATTTGGCAAGCCATATTACTTAAGTCATGTTAATAGGAAGTAGGAGAAAGCTCATTAGAGCAGATTTTTCAATATTCTCTGATATCAAATTAAAATAAGAACTAAAGTTGTAAAACTGATTAAAGCTTATGTGGAAGAAAATAACTTAACCTTTGGATTACTTGTATTTATCATTATTTGTGCCATCTCCAGTTGAGTACTTCTAGACAGAAAAATATGAGTGATGAAAAATGGGATGGGTTGCTTTTCCTACTTCCACACAAATCTTCTTAATGACATTGAATGTTCTCTGAAAAGAGGATAGCATGGGTTATGATTCACATTAGAATGAAAGATATTTTATTGAACCAAGAACAATCATAGGGATTTTAATAGCCCTAAGATTTCATGATTTTATGTTATCTTGTGCCTCCCCAACATTCAAATTAACATTTGAAGTACTCATCTTCAAAGTGTCCATGATTAAACATGTGGCCCTCAAGTAATCCTTGATTTCAATGAGTCTCTGCTAAAATAAGATTTTTGAGTCCTTCCATTTCCTTATGAGTGGGGCAATGTCATTCTTTCTGATAGAGGCATAAAATTCCATTGTGTATATGTACCACATTTTCCTGATCCATTCGTCCACTGAGGGGCATCTGGGTTGGTTCTATATTTTAGCTATGACAAATTGTGCTGTGATGACCATTGTTGTGCTGGTGGCTTTAGTATGTTCTTGTTTGTGGTCTTTTGGGTAGATACCCTAAAGTGGGGCTGCTGGGTCATAGGGGAGCTCTATGTTTAGCCTTCTGAGGAATCTCCATACTGCTTGCCAGAGTGGCTGAACCAGTTTACATTCCCACCAACAATGAAGTAGGGTTCCCTTTTGGGCTCATCCCTTCAAACATTTATTATTGTTAGTTTTCTTGATAAAAGACATTCTTTCTGGGGTGAGGTGGAATCTCAATGTTGTTTTCATTTTCATTTCTTTTATGGCCAGTGATGTAGAGCACCTTTTCATATGCCTCTTGGCCATTCACATTTTCTGCATCTGAGAAGTCTCTTTTTAAGTCTTTAGCCCATTTGTTGAGGGGGCTGTTGGTTATTTTGCAGTTTTGTTTTGGAGGAATTTAATTTTTTTAGCTCTGCATAAATTTTATATATGAGGCCTTTGTACATTGTATGGACCTTAAAGATCTTTTCCCAATCTGTGGGCTTTCTGTTTATCTTGCAAGCTATGTCCTTTGCCCTGCAGAAGTTCTACAGTTTGATGCAGTCCCATTCCTTGATTTGTAGCATTTCTGGATGTTTGTTAAGGAAGTTTTGTCCTGTGCCAAGGAGCCCAAGTTTTTCTCCTACTCCTTCTTTTACTCTTTTTAGAGTATCTGTTTTAATTTCGAGGTCTTTGAATCATTTGAAATTGATTTTGGTGCAAGATGATATATAAGGATCTAGTTTTAGTCTGTTGCAGATGATGCACCAGTTTCTCCAGCACCACTTGTTAAAGAGGCTATCTTTCTTCCACTTTCTTCCATCCTATTTTTTTAGCTCCTTTATCAAAGATTAAGTAGGCATGGCTCTATGGGTTCATTTTTGGGTCTTCAATTTTGTTCCATTGATTCTTCAGGCCTGTTCCAGTGCCAATACCAAGGTGTTTTTATTACTATAGCTTTATAATACAGCTTGAAGTTTGGTATTGTAATTCCTCTAGCACTGTTCTTTCTGCTTAGGATTTTTTTTCTCTATTTGTGGTCTTTTATTGTTCCATATGAAGTTCTGGATTGCTTCCTCTATTTCATCAAAAAATGGTGTTGGGATATTAATGGGTATTGCATTGAATTTGTAGATAGCCTTTGGCAATATTACCATTTTGACAATATTAATCCTCCCAATCCAGGAGCATTGGAGGTTTTTCCATTTCTTTAGTTCTGCCTTAATTTTGTATTTCATGTTTCTAAAAGTTCTCATCAGAGAAGTCTTTCACTTCTTTGGTTAAGTTTATTCCTATGTATTTTTGAGGCTATTGCAAAAGTAGTTGCTTTCCTAATTTCGGCCTCAGTCTTTGGGTCATTAGCATATAGAAAGGCCGTTGATTTTTGAGGGTTTATTTTATATCCTGCTACTTTGCCAAAATTTTGGATCAGCTCTAGTAGGTTGGGAGTAGAGTCTATGGTATTCTTTATGTATAGGATTATGTCATGTGCAAATACAGAAAGTTTAACTTCATCTCTATCCCTGTATCTCAACTGAGTACACCGCAGAGTGTATATATTGGTATTAGAACTAGGGAAGTGAAAGGGAATATCAAAATCAAGAGACAAACGATGAAATGACAAATGACTGCAAAAGCAATACTTGTAAAACCATTTGGTATAAACCAACTGAACAACTCATGGGGGGGAGAGGAAAAGGGGTATGGGTAGGGGGCAATGAGGGAGGAGGTAACAAACAGTACAAGAAATGTACCCAAGACCTTTGTACATCACTTTGACAATAAATAAGAAAATAAGTAAATAAAAATTAACAAATAAAATAAGATTTCTGTCTTTATAAGAAGAAAATAGGAGCATAAGATAGTTCTCTCTCTGTCTCTCTCTATGTATCTTTGTGTCTCTCTGTCTCTCTGTGTCTTTTTCTCACACACACAAACTATACAAAGCATCAATGAAATAAATACTTGTTTCTAAAAAAACAATAAATCTCATAAACCATTCACCAAAGTAACTGAGAGATAAATATCAAAACTAACAAAACACAAGATAAACAGGAATACTATAACAATGACGAGCGAACTTCCTAGACCCATTAAGAAATATTTCAAAAAAATTATAGGAAAACATTGATAAATATTAAGCAAATAGAGATATAGTTTACCAAAATTGGAGTAAGAAGATATAAGCAACCAAGCAGATCTACAAGCAATAAGACTGAACATTTTTAAGGAAGCTTCTAACAGAGGAAAGCTTTGAATCCGACTAACAACTGAATTTAGCAAAAATTTTCAATAAGATCTAGCACCAATGTTCTTGAAATAATTCCATTATATAGAAAGAAAAAGATTATTGGCAGATTCATTCTATGAAGCCAAGTATCATTCTGATTCAGAACTGGATTAGGACAGATTGAAATAGAAAACTAGACACTAAAATCCTTCATGCATATTGACAGAAATTCTATAAAGTATTTCCAAACCAAAATGAACAACACACTGAAAAATAATAGACTACTCAATAGATGCAGAAAGACTAGAAAAATTAAATATCCTTCATACTATAAAAAAGCCTTGATGAAGTGAGAAATAGAAAGAACACACCTGAAAAAACAAAAAGCTTGAATCCCTGATGAACCTATTGCCACCATTGTACTAAACGAGTACAACAAAGCATTTAATCTGAAATCAGAAACAATTCAAAAGTGTCTGCTTTCCCCATACTTATCCAACATAGTTCTTGAGTTCTTAGCCAAAGTGATAAGGTAAGAGGAAAGAACAAAAGGGATATAAATAGGAAAAGACTCCCTCAAAACGTTTTAATGCTGTAAACACTATTGCAAAGCTAATAGGATATAATATCAACCTATAAAATAAGTTTCTTTTCTATTTGCTAATAAGGAACAGGCTGAGAAAAAGTCAGAGAAAGAAATCTGATTCATAATAGTTTAAAAACCTAGAAATAAATTTAACAAACTGGTGAAAGACCCCTACAATGAAGACTATAAAGCATTGAGTAAAAAAAACTGAAAAAGACATTAGAAGATAGAAAGAACATTCATATTCATAGATTAAAAGAAAAAATAGTAGACAGTATTTATACTATCAAAATCATGCTACAAATTCAATGAAATCCCCATCATATTTCCAATGTAATTTTTCATGAGAATAGAACAATTGATCCTAAAAATTATATAGAGGGAGCCAAGACAGAACAAATAGCCAAGGCATTTGTTAATCAAAAGAGCAAGTCGGGGAGTATCAAAATACCTGGCTCTCATTATGTTTCAGTATCTTAATAACAAAAATATTATGGTATTAACACAAAACCAGACACAAAGACCAAAGGGATAGAAGAAATGTACCCAAACAGCATTCTTATTTTTAGCAGAGATGCCAAAACTACACTGGAGATAAGACAGCTTCTTCATCAAATAATGTTGGGAAAACTATATATACACATGGATAGAACACTGAAACTATATCCCTTTCTTTCACTGTCCTGAATGTAAGACATGAGACTGCAACTAACAGAATTTGTAAAGGTATAGGCATCTGCAATGCCATTTGATTTCTATGAAGAATGCTTAGTGTATTTAACCATAATAAAAATCAATTCAAAATTGTATTGAGATTCCATCTCATTCAAGTCTGGTGAAATCATTAAGGAAACAAATAAAATAAACAGAGAAAAATAAAACTCTTATACTCTAGTGGAATGTATATAAATTAATCCAGCCACTGGGAAATCACTATAGACCTACTTTTACAAAATAACAATTAACTTCCTTTTGGTCCTGATATAGCTCTCTTGGGAACAGAGCCAAAGGTAGATAAACACACACACACACACACACACACACACACACACACACACACACACACACCACAGCCATGTTTATTTCAGAATTATTCTCAGGTTTGAAATTAGCCTATATGTCCAACAAATAATGAACAGATAGAAACAAAGTGGTATATATACATAATGAAGTATTTTTCAGCAGAAAGAAGAGTGTAATTGTGCCATTTGCAGAAAAATAAATAAGACTAAATATCAACATATTAAATGAAATACAAGTTGGCTGAGGAAGACAAACAGTACTTTTCTTTCTTATATGCAGAACTATATCTAAGCTAAAAGTTAGTTCATGAATATAAACTGGTAATAAATGTGGTGAAGACCTGAAAAGAGACTTCACTGAAGAGGAAATGAGAATGGCCAAGAGACACAAGAAGAAGTAATCAACATCATTGGCCATAAAAGAAATGCAAATCAAAACAACATTGAGATGGAGATTCCATCTCACCCCAGTAAGAATGTCCTTTATCAAGAAAACTAATAATAACAGATGCAGGAGAAGATGTAGCCAAAAGGGAACCCTACTGCACTGTGAGTGGGAGTGTAAACTTGTTCAACCACTCTGGAAAGCAGTATGGAAGTTCCCCAAAAGGCTAAACATAGAACTCTCCTACGACCCAGCAGCCTCACTTTTGGACATCTACCCAAAAGATTACAAACAAGACCACACTGAAGCCACCAGCATAACTATGTTCAGGATTATATGCCATTATGCCATTGTTAAAATATGGAACCAACCCAGATGAGCCTCAGTAGATGAATGGATCAAAAAAATGTGGTACATATACACAATGAAATCTATGCTTCTACCAGGAAGAATGACATAGCCCCATTCTTAAGGAAATGGAAGGACTTGGAAAAAATCATACTAAGTGAAGTGAACCAGACCCAAAGAAACATAGAATCTATGGCTTCCTTCATTGGTAATAATTGGTACACATCTAGGACAGTCCAGCAGAGGAACACAATAGCTCCATAGCTATGTGTATATGAACATACAAGATGATGCTAACTGAAATGAATTCCAAGTTATGGAAATAAGTGGTTTGTCATTGTTATTATTTTCAATGTAATGTGAAATTATGCCATTTTCTTTTGTCTTTCTTCCCCAGGGTTTTACCCTGATATCATTGTTACTGATTTCAGTACTCTAGTATTGTATATATTTTTATTTGAGCTAGAGAAGGAAAGGGCAACATCAAAATGGAGAGACAAAGGATAAAAGATGAACCAGTACAACAGCAATACTTACAAAACTGTATTCTGTAAATTACCTGTCCAACTCATGGGAAGGGAGGCTGTGGAGAGAAATGGGGAGGGGGTAAAGTGAGAGAAAAATGAAAGAGGAGGTAACAAGTTGGATAAGAAATATGCTCACTAACTTAAATAAGAAATTGTAACCCCTCTGTACACCACTTTGATAATAAATAAATTAATAAAAAAGACAAAAAAGAATGTGTATTTTAAAATGTTACCACTAGTTTAATTACTTATTCTCAAAGAAACAAGTATAGCTAACTGTCCACCAGGCCATTCTTTCCCAGCTGAACTTGTAGTAAGTGTTTATTACTGGAATCTTTTTACTTAGTAAATGATTAGTTTCCTTTTCTTTATTAGTTTTGGTGTTAAAAGAATTATGTGAGAAGAAACTTAGTATATCTTCCAGGGAAGTATATACATTATAACTATGGATATCAGTATGGATATTCCTCACACAAGCAAAAATATATATGAATTTTGTATAGAAAGGGAGAATAGATACTTAGCCCATGGGCAAATATTTTCTCAATTTTCCCCTGTGGTAGACATGAAGGCCCACTTTCCGGCCAGGCCTCAAGGCAACTTTAGAATTCATTTCTACACAGGAAGCTTGGCAACCCTTAGAGCTGACTGGAGTTGTCATGCATGGTACAACTTAACGGCTCTGCCTCAATGAAATTCAGCGGCCTTATGGTTTTGATGGAGCCACAGATCCAGATATGCAGGAAACTAGGACGAACTTAAGATAAATTAAGCATATATCCAGAAATTTAAAACCACCAGTTTTCATATTATTACATTTGGGATATTATAAATATTAATAATTTACCATCCATTGTGTGATCTAATAATTGCTTATATAATATTTACTTTTACAATGACATTGCCAACATTTCAAGTTGGATTGACTAAACCACATTTTCAATATCTATCTTATTTGTCTTATTGTATGATAGGAGGTGCAAAAGTTGAAAATGTTTGTTCATTCCCCTTTTCAGCAAGGTGTGGGCATATAACATAATTCTACAATTTGAGCAGCATTCTGCAGAAGCATGTTATCTTCAGTCTGGTAGATAGTCATAAGACCCAGGAATGTGGTATCCAGTGCTTCTGAAAGCAGTATATTGTATAAATGTCAATCTTCACAGGGCAATGGAACAGAAATATGGGAGAAGTCTGTGTCCCCAAAGTCATTATCAAACCCACCTGTCCTGAATCACTACTGCAAGCCATTTTACCATGTGTGGCAGAAATGCCTTTGGGTTTTACATCTGTGACAAATAAGGGGTTATGTATTTTTGCATTTGCACATACTTCTAATGAATACAGTGACATTATGCTTTATAAAATGACAAATTTGCACAAAAACAAAGATCCCTTGCTGTAAATATTATTCATAAATCTTTAAAATCCTACCAAGAAATCAAAATTATATCTATCCCACTCAGTAGATCAATTGTCATCTCCCTCTTCTACACTTGAAAAGGGTTCCAACCGACTAATAGGGATGGAGGGAACAATGCAACAGGCTAGAGCATTACAGTCCTGTAGCTTTTGTCATTCTATGTGCTGTGTCATCAATTCCCTGCCCTGGTTCTTATATCAAATAGTTCCTTTCTTTTCCTTACTTTTGTTGGCTGTCAGCACAGAAGAATGATCATGGAGGCCAGAGTATTCCAAGCTAAACAATGCTTGGTAATATTCAAAAAGAAAAAACTTAAAACCCACCCAATCAGTTCACAGCATGTGAAGTTGGCTTTATTCCCCTAAGTCTGTCCATGTACCAACTAACAATATGCTAAATTCCAAACTGTATTTCTACTCATCTGCTGACAACTCAGATCTTCATAATAAACTCTTAGTGCCCACAAATGGAACTAAATTAAGAGTTATGAGCATGAGATCATCCTAGACCCTGAGAAAGATAACTGCCTCAATTCCTTCAGTTCCATTAGTTTAGTTTAAATATATGACTATTGACCATTCTATTGTATCTTGGCAGGTTGAAAAGATGGGAAACTTTCCAGTGTAGAATATCATAAATAAAGAGGAACTATGACTCCTAGACTGAGGAAAACAACCTATGGGACTCAGAAATCTCAGGATCTGTAAAATCTGAACCAGCTGTAAAGACAAAATACAACAAAAGTTTTTCCTTATTACCTAAAACACAAGGCTAAGTATTGAAGCTCATAGCTTTGTGCGCTTACTCTTCTACCTAGAGATTCTCACTGAGCTGCTGCTTTATGTCGTAGAGTGCTTGCTTCTGCTTTTAATTTCCCTGACCACCCATGCTAAAATAATCCAGACAATCCCTAACATGTTCCTTTGTATTGTTTCTTCATAGGGAATGTTATTTGTCATTATACCATTCTAGTTACTATACTGTTTACTGCTTAGTTCTACCCACAAAACAGTAAATTGTTGAATGGAAGCTTTTCTAAATTGTGCAACATTGCACCACCAGTAGTCCACAATGAAGACATTCTGGAGTTAATCATGGGGGTTATTTTAGTTTTAATACTTTAGGTATTTTCCAGGTATTGAATATTCAGAAACAGTTTTGCCACAAGGGCAATATGAAAAGGAATTTTTGTGTTAATGCTTATTTCTCTGTTTTATTTTCTTGCAAGACTTACTCTTAAGAAAAATACTTTCTTTGACAATTATTGATGGGTAGAAAAGAGAAAATATGTATTATTTCCACATTCATATGTACCATATACATGAAATCAGAAATCTTAATATAGCCTCAAAAGATGATCTTTCCCACACGAAAGTAAAATTTAACACAATACTGTTAGTGCTTGTGAGACTCAAAGTCTTGAAGACAATTATGGAGTAAATAAAACAGTTTCATTTGTCCCTGACCATGGTTGTCCCTTATTCATTGTCCCAAAATATAATACAAAAGAGGGTAAGCCCAGTGGAAGAATGTATGAAGCCCTTGGAGTTCGAAAGTTCCAGGTTCCCATCTGCTTTTGCATTTCACAAATTCCTGATCATAAGCAAGTAATATCTGACTTTCTTAAGTTTTTTAAACTATCAAATGAAGATCAAATTTACAACATCATGAGATTTGTAAGGATTAATTCAATTAACATACGTAAAACCCATGTGTCTAGCATAGCAGCTATCTTCAAAAATAGACAAGAAGTAAATTAAACATCTGTCACAGAGAACAGAAAATACTCAGAAGCTGCAAGATATAAGAAAAAAAGAGCTAACCAAACGCCAGTGAAAGCATGGACCAAGTATTATTAAAACACAAATCTAGAAGCCAGGAAGGCAGCTTTCTTCATGGGTATTTCGAGGCAGTTCACTAAAACCCATACTACAAATCATCCCTGAGATGCTGAGGTCTGCTCAGCACTTTTTGGGTCCATGGATCATTCACAGTATTAACTGTGAACTCTATCCTTTGATAGTTTATAATTTAGTTTCGAGGAAATGAGTTATTAGAGTGACACTATTTTAAAATACTTATTGGATGTCTCTTATGTACCAAGAACCATACAATGATAAGAATATAATGGTTACCTCCAAAGCTATAGTTGGTGATAGAGCCAAATAAGTAAGAAGTTAATGAATTAAAGAATGAATCCCCCAACTGATGTCATGACAAGGAGAAATAGAAGAGAAGTACTTTATGAAAACAAAACTTGAGGTTGAAAGAAATCAGTCACTGTCTGGTTGGGCTCAAACACATCCTGAACACCCAGCTAGCTCCTTCAGAATGTGTGTGGTAAAAACTAAAATATCAGTTCCCTATATAAAGAAGTTCTTGAAGTTTTAGCATCTCTACTCTGCTGCAGCCAGAGAGTATAACAAAATTATCACCCTTTAATAGGGTTATATATTCTATTTGTGGTATTTGAACCATTGATTCTCATCAGAAAATACAAACATAAACATGATCATTATTCTAGAAGATGCTATTTTGAGCAGATGCTCATATATACCAATATGCTAAAGATACCTAATTTTTTTCAGGTATGGATTCATACAAATTCATTATGACAAAGGAATAGTTTAAATACCAGCCCCATAGAAGAGTTCATAATGGGAGATAATGGGTTGCTATTAAATATGCGTCACATAATGGAGCAGCCACAAGAGTATGTAATGTCTTTAATTTTCCTAAACAGAATATATTTTATGGTAATATGATAGAGTAAAGTACATTATGTCCAGCCATTAGAATTCCAAGAAACTGTCAAGTGGAAATATTCTTGAATTTTATTGGTATTATTTACTTTTCACTTGAGGATTCCTGGAAATCTTATTTTCTTACGTGTCTGGTAATAGAATTCTGAAGGGGAAAAAAAAAAACATCTTTCCCTTTTTTCTCCTTCCCCACACTACCCCTTTTCTATTGCCCCATTCTTGCCTCATTCTTTATATCCATGAGAAGGCAGGATGGCAAGAGCAAAGAAGGGGACACTGGAAGTAAGTGGACATGCCCCACACCATAGCCATACTGTTTGTGTGTATATGACTATGGACATGATACATCTCTCAACTTCTTTATTTTTGGTGTGGGAGAGGGGTGCAAGGAGATCTGCGGTTTGAACTAAGGGCCTGGGCATTATTCCTAGCTTCTTTTGCTCAAAGCTAGAGCTCTACACCCTGAGAACAGCTCTGCTAGTGACCTTTTCTTATTGAATGGTTTACTGGAGATAAGAGCCTCAAAGACTTTCTACCTGGCTGACTTTAAGCATGATCCTCAGATTTCATCCTCATGAGTATCTAGGATTATAAAGATGAGCCACCAGTGCCCAGTTTACTTCTCAAATTATTAAGCAATGAAATCAGGACCACAGTAACTCCATACAGAATTATTTGAAGAATATAAAGAGGTAATAACTGTAATGGTTCTGAAAATCAATAGAGTCACATAGTTTCTATACCATGAAGAATGAAAGTACCTTTTGGGGTCAAAGGAATTGAGTTTGATGGAAATAAATATCGTCTGGATTTGAAAGACAGAAGAAAATTCAAAAAGGTCATATAACAGTGTCAAAATCCCTTCTTCAAAGAAAAAAAAACATTTCTCAATGATCTGAAAAGCTGCACAAAACTGGCTAGTTCCAGAATCCCTACTGAAGAAAGAAGCACTATCTACAGAAATTTTAAGGAAAGAGACAGCTACCTAACCAACTGAATCTTTAAGCATAAGCAATAGAGATAGTCCTTAATATGCAAGGACTTAGACTCTGTAACTTCTAAAACCCAACTGGATGGATACTGAAGCCCAACTAACCAATAAAAATAATTCAATCCAGGCACCAGTGGTTTACACCTGTGTTCCTAGATACTCTGATCTCTAATTAAACACAAAAAAGCTGGAAAAGATATGGCTCAGGTGGTAGAACACTAACCTTAAGCAAAAGAGTGTAGAGAAAGCTCCAGGATCAGCA